>NC_041388.1:410460868-410602330 GCF_002162155.2 Triticum dicoccoides | reverse complement strand
AACAGGACCCCGTGGAGGGCTGGATGAACAGGACCACCCCGTGGAGGGCAGGATGAACAGTAGACGGTGGAGGGCAGGATGAACAGTAGCCTGTGGAGGGGTGGTTGAACAGGAGCCCGTGGAGAGGGCTGGTTGAACAGTAGCCGGTGGAGTAGCGCGCGGTGGAGGCTGGATGAACAGGAGCCCGTGGATGAACAGTCGCAGGTGGAGGCTGGAGGAGGTCGACGGTGGATGAACAGTAGCTCGTGGAGGCTGGAGGGGGTCGACGGTGGAGATGAACAGTATCCCGTGGAGTCCCGTTTTGCGGTATGCCACACCCCTCCCGATGAACAAGACCCCCGTTTCGACCATAGTGCTCCAACACAAGTCCGTTTCGTCCGTTTTGCGGTATGCCGCACCCCTCCCGATCAACAGGACCCCCGTTTCGACCGTAGGAGGTCCGTTTCCTCCGTTTTGCGATATGCCAGACCCCTCCGGATGAACAGGATCCCGTTTCAAACGTGGCCGGTCGAACACAAGGCCGTTTCCTCCGTTCTGCGGTACGCCAGGCCTCGTTTCCATCGCCTGTTCCGTCCAAGCCCTCCCGATGAACACGGCGCATTCCGTTGCCTCCCCATGAACACGACGACGATGATGTTTCTTTGTTCTGACCCAGCAATGTACACGAGCCCTAGCCGTACGTATGCGCGAGTAGGCGTTCGAGACCCCGCCCGTATGTACACATACGTGGCCGTATTTTCTTTCTTGCACCCTGGCCACTGTACGTACGTGTACATGCTACGTGCGCGCCTCTACTTCGACACGTGCGCGCCTCTATATCGACCAGTATGTACGTACAAGCTCGCGACCAGAATGACAACGCTACGTACGCTTCGACCAGGTGGGTCCCGATTGTCAGGCACTTCCTTGCCTGCAAAGATGTAGCTGGTGGGTCCCAGCAGTCAGGGGGCGAATCATTTATTTTTACCCGGACGCACTTCCTTGCGTGCGAAGATGTAGCTGGTGGGTCCCAGTAGTCAGGGGAAACGTTTTTTTTGCAAAATACAGTGGCCCGTCCGGTGGGTCCCAGCTGTCAGGTGGAGGAATCATTATTTTCCGCGTAATAAGGAGGCACTTCCTTGCTGCGGCCGTGGACCCAGCTGTCAGCCTCTTCACGTACAGTCCACGTCCAATGGAAGTCATTCCTTGACCACGTTGACCACGCCGCGCTAAGAGCACCAGGGCGGTGGACGACGGCGAGGCCTAGGAAGGGGATGACACGGAGGAAGGGAAGACTCGGTAGTTGTTTCCCACGCGAAGGGGAGTACGATTGTACGAGGGTTTACTGGTTCGCCTGCCGTCGCCGGAGAATAACAACAGGTGTGGGTGAGTAGAGGGATGGCTAGGCCAGCGATGGGTGTACGGTTGGGCGGTGAGGCCTGCGCGGCAGCACAGCCGGCCGCGAGGAGGAGGGAGCAGGCAGTCCCGCCGACCCTTGTTTGAGTGGCTGGAGCAGGAAGAGCAGAGATTGAAGAAGCACGACGGCCGTTGGATGGACATCCAACAGTCAGTGCTTGTGCGTCAACCTTTTTTAGGAAAGCCTCAAATCTGTGGAAAACAGCATACAACCCATCTGCCATTATTTCTAATAATTTACAGCCCATTTTCTAATTCTTAAGGTTTTTTGGAGCCCATATTCTTTTTGTTAGCATTACAACCCATATTATGGCAATGGTTAAAAAATTATACAAAATTTTGCATATTTTGGTGCGGTCTGAACTGTTTTTAATCCCGAAATTTCGACTCACATTCAAACTAATTTTAAAAATAAATGTATATCAATATAAAATCCAACAAATTCTCCACGCATAAAAATTAATGTAATTTAAAATCTTGAAATGAAAAAAAGATATTTGAAACTAATTGTCGGTTTGATGTGTTTTAAAAATGTACAGCCCATTTCTAATTACTGATGGGCCATTTTCTCAGCCAGCCGAATGAAAGCTCTCCTCGCCTTGAAAGATTTGCAGCCCAACAGGCCTGACAAAGCGACTTACTTGGCAAATCACAAAAAAATTGTGCTATGGCCGTGGACCTAGCTGTCAGCCTCTCCACGTACAGTACTCTTCCGATGGAAGTCGTTCCTTGACCACGTTGACCACGCCGCGCGGAGAGCACCATGGCGGTGGACGACGGCGAGGCCTAGGAAGGGGACGACTCGGCAATGGAAGCCCGCGCGGAGAGGACTACGAGGGTTCACTGGTTCGGCTGCGGTGTGAGGCTGCTGACGCCGCAGGGCCTGGCCAGCGGTGGGAATAGTAGGGGGCGGTGAGGCCTCTGCGGCAGCACAGCCGGCCACGGGAGGCAGGAGCATGCGACACGATCGGCGCTGCTTTGGGCGGCTGGAGCAAGAAGACCAGAGGTTGAAGAAGCACTACGGCCGTTGGATGGACATCGTACGATCACTGGAGCTAGAATCGTTCATATGGACTAAGTTGACAAAGCCCTTCGTCCCCGTCAACTTAGTAGGCCCACAAGTCAGCCTCCCAGCAAGGTGGGTCCCAGCTAGCCGGGGGAGTATTCATTTTTTGTGTGTAATAAGGAGGCACTTCCGGTGGGTCCGAGCTGACAGCGGGGGGAACGTTTTTTCGCAAAATACGGTGGCCCGTGCGGTGGGTCCCAGCAGTCAGGGGAAACGATTTTTTTCGCAAAATACTGGTGGCCCGTCCGGTGGGTCCCTACTGTCAGGTGGAGGAATCATTATTTTCCGCGTAATAAGGAGGCACTTCCTTGCTGCCGCCGTGGACCCAGTTGTCAGCCTCTTCACATACAGTCCATGTCCGATGGAAGTCGTTCCTTCCATGTTGACCACGCCACGCTGAGAGCACCAGGGCGGTGGACGACGGCGAGGCCTAGGAAGGGGACGGCACGGAGCCAGTGAAGACGCGGCAGTGGATGCCCATGTGGAGAGGAGTATGAGGGTTCACTCGTTCGGCTGCGGTGTGAGGCTGCCGTCCCCGCAGGGCCTGGTCAGCGTTGGGAATAGTAGGGGCGGTGAGGCCTCCACGGCAGCACAGCCAGCCACGGGAGGCAGGAGTAGGCGGCACGACCGGCGCTGCTTCGGGCGGCTGGAGCAAGAAGACCAGAGGTTGAAGAAGCACTACAGCCATTGGATGGACATCGTACGGTCACTGCGGCTAGAATCATTTATATTGACTAAGTTGACAAAGCCCTTGGTACGTCAACTTAGTAGGCCCACAGGTCAGCTTCCGAAACGATGCGCCCCAGATGTCACGGAGAGGAATCATTTTTTGGGCGGGTGAAGCTAGAATATCCGAGATTGAAGAAGAAGCACGACATCCGTTGGATGGACATCCAACGACCACTGCTGCTAGAACTGTGTGCTGACTATAAGTTGACAAAGCCTTGCATACGCGTCAACTCTATTTTTTTAGGGGACGCATCAACTTAGTAAGGCCAGAAGTGTGTGGCAGAGAACTTATAGCCCGTTTGAGATTTGTAAGAATGTGTAGCCCATTTTTGAATTCTAATGGAACTTACTACAGCCCATTTATAGTTTGTTAAAAGTACAACCCATTTCAACCAACTGTTCAAAACAGAGTTCAATAAAATTTCCCACATTTTGATGGGATCCGAAATATTTTTATCCCGAAATTTCTAGTCAGATTAAATACAATTTCAGTATAAATTTATATTACGTAAAAATCCAACGAAACATTGCGCTCGCAACAATTAATGAAATTAAAAATATCAATATCCAAAATAATATTTTATAAAGTAATCACATGTTTGGTGCATTTTTTATAGTTACTGCCCAGTTCTTATAATTACATTCCATCTATTATTTCTTAAATCCCATTTTCTTGTTAAGCCTAATGCATCCCTCCTAGGAAAGATTTGCAACCCAGCGGGGCGGAGAATAACTGAAGGAAATATGCCCTAGAGGCAATAATAATGTTATTATTTTATTTCCTTATATCATGATAAAAGTTTATTATTCATGCTAGAATTGTATTATCCGGAAACATAATACTTGTGTGAATACATAGACAAACCAAACGTCACTAGTATGCCTCTACTTGACTAGCTCGTTAATCGAAGATGGTTATGTTTCCTAACCATAGACATGTGTTGTCATTTGATTAATGGGATCACATCATTAGGAGAATGATGTGATTGACATGACCCATTCCATTAGCTTAGCACCCGATCGTTTAGTATGTTGCTATTGCTTTCTTCATGACTTATACATGTTCCTATGACAATGAGATTATGCAACTCCCGTTTACCGGAGGAACACTTTGTGTGCTACCAAACGTCACAACGTAACTGGGTGATTATAAAGGAGCTCTACAGGTGTCTCCAAAGGTGAATGTTGGGTTGGCGTATTTCGAGATTAGGATTTGTCACTCCGATTGTCGGAGAGGTATCTCTGGGCCCTCTCAGTAATGCACATCACATAAGCCTTGCAAGCATTACAACTAATGAGTTAGTTGCAAGATGATGTATTACGAAACGAGTAAAGAGACTTGACGGAAACGAGATTGAACTAGGTTTTGAGATACCTACGATCGAATCTCGGGCAAGTAACATACCGATGACAAAGGGAACAACGTATGTTGTTATGCGGTCTGACCGATAAAGATCTTCGTAGAATATGTAGGAGCCAATATGAGCATCCAGGTTCCGCTATTGGTTATTGACCAGAGACGTGTCTCGGTCATGTCTACATTGTTCTCGAACCCGTAGGGTCCGCACGCTTAAGGTTTCGTTGACAGTTATATTATGAGTTTATGAGTTTTGATGTACCAAAGTTAGTTCGGAGTCCCGGATGTGATCACGGACATGACGAGGAGTCTCGAAATGGTCGATACATAAAGATTGATATATTGGACGGCTATATTCGGACACTGGAAGTGTTCCGGGTAATTTCGGAGAAAATCGGAGAGCCGGAGGGTTACCGGAACCCCCCCCCCCGGGAGAAGTAATGGGCCATATGGGCCTTAGTGGAGAGAGAGAGGGGAAGCCAAAGGTGGGCCGCGCGCCTCCTCCCCCCTGGTCCGAATTGGACTAGGAGAGGGGGGCGGCGCCCCCCTTTCCTTCTCCCTCCCCACTTCTTTCCCCCTCCTAGTAGGAGTCCTACTCCTACTAGGAGGAGGACTCCTCCTTGGCGCGCCATAGGGGCTGGCCGGCCTCCTCCCCTTGATCCTTTATATACGGAGGCAGGGGGCACCCCTAGACACACAAGTTGATCCACGTGATCATATTCTTAGCCGTGTGCGGTGCCCCCTTCCACCATAATCCTCGATAATATTGTAGCGGTGCTTAGGCGAAGCCCTGCGACGATAGTACATCAAGATCGTCACCACGCCGTCGTGCTGATGGAACTCTTCCCCGACACTTTGCTGGATCGGAGTCCGGGGATCGTCATCGAGCTGAACGTGTGCTAGAACTCGGAGGTGCCGTAGTTTCAGTGCTTGATCGGTCGGGCCGTGAAGACGTACGACTACATCAACCGCATTGTCATAACGCTTCCTCTATCGGTCTACAAGGGTACGTAGATCACACTCTTCCCTCGTTGCTATGCATCACCATGATCTTGCGTGTGCGTAGGAATTTTTTTGAAATTACTACGTTCCCCAACAGTGGCATCCGAGCCTAGGTTTTATGTGTTGATGTTATATGCACGAGTAGAACACAATTGAGTTGTGGGTGATATAAGTCATACTGCTTACCAGCATGTCATACTTTGGTTCGGCGGTATTGTTGGACGAAGCGGCCCGGGCCGACATTACGCGTACGCTTACGCGAGACCGGTTCTCCCGACGTGCTTTGCACAAAGGTGGCTAGCGGGTGACAGTTTCTCCAACTTTAGTTGAACCAAGTGTGGCTACGCCCGGTCCTTACGAAGGTTAAAACAGCACCAACTTGACAAACTATCATTGTGGTTTTGATGCGTAGGTAAGATTGGTTCTTGCTTAAGCCCGTAGCAGCCACGTAAAACTTGCAACAACAAAGTAGAGGACGTCTAACTTGTTTTTGCAGGGCATGTTGTGATGTGATATGGTCAAGACATGATGCTAAATTTTATTGTATGAGATGATCATGTTTTGTAACCAAGTTATTGGCAACTGGCAGGAGCCATATGGTTGTCGCTTTATTGTATGCAATGCAATTGCACTGTAATGCTTTACTTTATCACTAAATGGTAGCGATAGTCATGGAAGCATAAGATTGGCGAGACGACAACGATGCTACGATGGTGATCAAGGTGTCGCGCCGGTGACGATGGTGATCATGACGGTGCTTCGAAGATGGAGATCACAAGCACAAGATGATGATGGCCATATCATATCACTTATATTGATTGCATGTGATGTTTATCTTTTATGCATCTTATCTTGCTTTGATTGATGGTAGCATTTTAAGATGATCTCTCACTAATTATCAAGAAGTGTTCTCCCTGAGTATGCACCGTTGCGAAAGTTCTTCGTGTTGAGACACCACGTGATGATCGGGTGTGATAGGCTCTACATTCAAATACAACGGGTGCAAAATAGTTGCACACGCAGAATACTCAGGTTATACTTGACGAGCCAAGCATATACAGATATGGCCTCGGAACACGGAGACCGAAAGGTCGAGCGTGAATCATATAGTAGATATGATCAACATAGCGATGTTCACCAATGAAACTACTCCATCTCACATGATGATCGGACATGGTTTAGTTGATTTGGATCACGTAATCACTTAGAGGATTAGAGGGATGTCTATCTAAGTGGGAGTTCTTTAGTAATATGATTAATTGAACCTAAATTTATCATGAACTTAGTACCTGATAGTATCTTGCTTGTTTATGTTTGATTGTAGATAGATGGCCTGTGCTGTTGTTCTGTTGAATTTTAATGTGTTCCTTGAGAAAGCAAAGTTGAAAGATGATGGTAGCAATTACACGGACTGGGTCCATAAATTGAGGATTATCCTCATTGCTGCACAGAAGAATTACGTCCTGGAAGCACCGCTGGGTGCCAGGCCTGCTGCTGGAGCAACACCAGATGTTATGAACGTCTGGCAGAGCAAAGCTGATGACTACTCGATAGTTCAGTGTGCCATGCTTTATGGCTTAGAATCGGGACTTCAACAACATTTTGAACGTCATGGAGCATATGAGATGTTCCAGGAGTTGAAGTTAATATTTCAAGCAAATGCTCGGATTGAGAGATATGAAGTCTCCAATAAGTTCTATAGCTGCAAGATGGAGGAGAACAGTTCTGTCAGTGAGCATATACTCAAAATGTCTGGGTATAATAATCACTTGATTCAATTGGGAGTTAATCTTCCAGATGATTGCGTCATTGACAGAATTCTCCAATCACTGCCACCAAGCTACAAGAGCTTCGTGATGAACTATAATATGCAAGGGATGAATAAGACTATTCCCGAGCTCTTCGCAATGCTGAAAGCTGCGGAGGTAGAAATCAAGAAGGAGCATCAAGTGTTGATGGTCAATAAGACCACTAGTTTCAAGAAAAAGGGCAAAGGGAAGAAGAAGGGGAACTTTAAAAACAGCAGCAAGCAAGTTGCTACTCAAGAGAAGAAACCCAAACCTGGACCTAAGCCTGAAACTGAGTGCTTCTACTGCAAGCAGACTGGTCACTGGAAGCGGAACTGCCCCAAGTATTTGGCGGATAAGAAGGATGGGAAGGTGAACAAAGGTATATGTGATATACATGTTATTGATGTGTACCTTACTAATGCTCGCAGTAGCACTTGGGTATTTGATACTGGTTCTGTTGCTAATATTTGCAACTCGAAACAGGGACTACGGATTAAGCGAAGATTGGCTAAGGACGAGGTGACGATGCGCGTGGGAAATGGTTCCAAAAGTCGATGTGATCGCGGTCGGCACGCTACCTCTACATCTACCTTCGGGATTAGTATTAGACCTAAATAATTGTTATTTGGTGCCAGCGTTAAGCATGAACATTATATCTGGATCTTGTTTAATGCGAGACGGTTATTCATTTAAATCAGAGAATAATGGTTGTTCTATTTATATGAGTAATATCTTTTATGGTCATGCACCCTTAAAGAGTGGTCTATTCTTATTAAATCTCGATAGTAGTGACACACATATTCATAATGTTGAAGCCAAAAGATGCAGAGTTGATAATGATAGTGCAACTTATTTGTGGCACTGCCGTTTGGGTCATATCGGTGTAAAGCGCATGAAGAAACTCCATACTGATGGGCTTTTGGAACCACTTGATTATGAATCACTTGGTACTTGCGAACCGTGCCTTATGGGTAAGATGACAAAAACACCGTTCTCCGGTACTATGGAGAGAGCAACAGATTTGTTGGAAATCATACATACAGATGTATGTGGTCCGATGAATGTTGAGGCTCGTGGCGGATATCGTTATTTTCTCACCTTCACAGATGACTTAAGCAGATATGGGTATATCTACTTAATGAAACATAAGTCTGAAACATTTGAAAAGTTCAAAGAATTTCAGAGTGAAGTTGAAAATCATCGTAACAAGAAAATAAAATTCCTACGATCTGATCGTGGAGGAGAATATTCGAGTTACGAGTTTGGTGTACATTTGAAACAATGTGGAATAGTTTCGCAACTCACGCCACCCGGAACACCACAGCGTAATGGTGTGTCTGAACGTCGTAATCGTACTTTACTAGATATGGTGCGATCTATGATGTCTCTTACTGATTTACCGCTATCGTTTTGGGGATATGCTCTAGAGATGGCCGCATTCACGTTAAATAGGGCACCATCAAAATCCGTTGAGACGACGCCTTATGAACTGTGGTTTGGCAAGAAACCAAAGTTGTCATTTCTGAAAGTTTGGGGCTGCGATGCTTATGTGAAAAAACTTCAACCTGATAAGCTCGAACCCAAATCGGAGAAATGTGTCTTCATAGGATATCCAAAGGAAACTATTGGATACACCTTCTATCACAGATCTGAAGGCAAGACTTTTGTTGCTAAATTCGGAAACTTTCTTGAGAAGGAGTTTCTCTCGAAAGAAGTGAGTGGGAGGAAAGTAGAACTTGACGAGGTAACTGTACCTGCTCCCTTATTGGAAAGTAGTACATCACAGAAACCAGTTTCTGTGACACCTACACCAATTAGTGAGGAAGCTAATGATAATGATCATGAAACTTCAGAACAAGATACTACCGAACCTGGTAGATCAACCAGAGTAAGATCCGCGCCAGAGTGGTACGGTAATCCTGTTCTAGTAGTCATGCTACTAGATCATGATGAACCTATGAACTATGAAGAAGCAATGGTGAGCCCAGATTCCGCAAAATGGCTTGAAGCCATGAAATCTGAGATGGGATCCATGTATGAGAACAATATATGGACTTTGGTTGACTTGTCCAATGATCGGCAAGCAATTGAGAATAAATGGATCTTCAAGAAGAAGACTGACGCTGACGGTAATATTACTGTCTACAAAGCTCGACTTGTCGCAAAAGGTTTTCGGCAAGTTCAAGGGATTGACTATGATGAGACCTTCTCACCCGTAGCGATGCTTAAGTCTGTCCGAACCATGTTAGCAATTGCCGCATTTTATGATTATGAAATTTGGCAAATGGATGTCAAAACTGCATTCCTGAATGGATTTCTGCAAGAAGAGTTGTATATGATGCAGCCGGAAGGTTTTGTCGATCCAAAGGGAGCTAACAAAGTGTGCAAGCTCCAGCGATCCATTTATGGACTGGTGCAAGCCTCTCGAAGTTGGAATAAACGCTTTGATAGTGTGATCAAAGCATTTGGTTTTATACAGACTTTTGGAGAAGCCTATATTTACAAGAAAGTGAGTGGGAGCTCTGTAGCATTTCTGATATTATATGTAGATGACATATTACTAATCGGAAATGATATAGAATTTCTGGATAGCATAAAAGGATACTTGAATAAAAGTTTTTCAATGAAAGACCTCGGTGAACCTGCCTACATATTGGGCATCAAGATCTATAGAGACAGATCGAGGCACTTAATTGGACTTTCACAAAGCACATACCTTGACAAAGTTTTGAAAAAGTTCAAAATGGATCAAGCAAAGAAAGGATTCTTGCCTGTGTTACAAGGTGTGAAATTGAGTAAGACTCAAAGTCCGACCAATGCAGAAGATAGAGAGAAAATGAAAGATGTTCCCTATGCTTCAGCCATAGGCTCTATCATGTATGCAATGCTGTGTACCAGACCTGATGTGTGTCTTGCTATAAGTCTAGCAGGGAGGTACCAAAGTAATCCAGGAGTGGATCACTGGACAGCGGTCAAGAGCATCCTAAAATACCTGAAAAGGACTAAGGATATGTTTCTCATATATGGAGGTGACAATGAGCTCATCGTAAATGGTTACGTTGATGCAAGCTTTGACACTGATCCGGATGATTCTAAATCGCAAACCAGATACATGTTTACATTAAACGGTGGAGCTGTTAGTTGGTGCAGTTCTAAACAAAGCGTTGTGGTCGGATCTACATGTGAAGCGGAATACATAGCTGCTTCGGAAGCAGCAAACGAAGGAGTCTGGATGAAGGAGTTCATATCCGATCTAGGTGTCATACCTAGTGCATCGGGTCCAATGAAAATCTTTTGTGACAATACTGGTGCAATTGCCTTGGCAAAGGAATCCAGATTTCACAAGAGAACCAAGCACATCAAGAGACACTTCAATTCCATCCGGGATCTAGTCCAGGTGGGAGACATAGAGATTTGCAAGATACATACGGATCTGAATATAGCAGACCCATTGACTAAGCCTCTTCCACGAGCAAAACATGATCAGCACCAAAGCTCCATGGGTGTTAGAATCATTACTATGTAATCTAGATTATTGACTCTAGTGCAAGTGGGAGACTGAAGGAAATATGCCCTAGAGGCAATAATAATGTTATTATTTTATTTCCTTATATCATGATAAAAGTTTATTATTCATGCTAGAATTGTATTATCCGGAAACATAATACTTGTGTGAATACATAGACAAACCAAACGTCACTAGTATGCCTCTACTTGACTAGCTCGCTAATCAAAGATGGTCCTGTTTCCTAACCATAGACATGTGTTGTCATTTGATTAATGGGATCACATCATTAGGAGAATGATGTGATTGACATGACCCATTCCATTAGCTTAGCACCCAATCGTTTAGTATGTTGCTATTGCTTTCTTCATGACTTATACATGTTCCTATGACTATGAGATTATGCAACTCCCGTTTACTGGAGGAACACTTTGTGTCCTACCAAACGTCACAACATAACTGGGTGATTATAAAGGAGCTCTACAGGTGTCTCCAAAGGTGAATGTTGGGTTGGCGTATTTCGAGATTAGGATTTGTCACTCCGATTGTCGGAGAGGTATCTCTGGGCCCTCTCGGTAATGCACATCACATAAGCCTTGCAAGCATTACAACTAATGAGTTAGTTGCAAGATGATGTATTACGAAACGAGTAAAGAGACTTGCCGGTAACGAGATTGAACTAGGTATTGAGATACCGACGATCGAATCTCGGGCAAGTAACATACCGATGACAAAGGGAACAACATATGTTGTTATGCGGTCTGACCGATAAAGATCTTCGTAGAATATGTAGGAGCCAATATGAGCATCCAGATTCTGCTATTGGTTATTGACCAGAGACGTGTCTCGGTCATGTCTACATTGTTCTCGAACCCATAGGGTCCGCACGCTTAAGGTTTCGATGACAGTTATATTATGAGTTTATGAGTTTTGATGTACCAAAGTTAGTTCAGAGTCCCGGATGTGATCACGGACATGACGAGGAGTCTCGAAATGGCTGAGACATAAAGATTGATATATTGGACGGCTATATTCGGACCCCGGAAGTGTTCCGGGTAATTTCGGAGAAAACCGGAGAGCCGGAGGGTTACCGGAACCCCCCGGGAGAAGTAATGGGCCATATGGGCCTTAGTGGAGAGAGAGAGAGGGGCAGCCAAAGGTGGGCCGCGTGCCTCCTCCCCTGGTCCGAATTGGACTAGGAGAGGGGGGCGGCGCCCCCCTTTCCTTCTCCCTCCCGACTTCTTTCCCCCTCCTAGTAGGAGTCATACTCCTACTAGGAGGAGGACTCCTCCTTGGCGCGCCATAGGGGCCGGCCGGCCTCCTCCCCTTGATCCTTTATATACGGAGGCAGGGGGCACCCCTAGACACACAAGTTGATCCACGTGATCATATTCTTAGCCGTGTGCGGTGCCCCCTTCCACCATAACCCTCGATAATATTGTAGCGGTGCTTAGGCGAAGCCCTGCGACGATAGTCCATCAAGATCGTCACCACGCCGTCGTGCTGATGGAACTCTTCCCCGACACTTTGCTGGATCAGAGTCCGGGGATCGTCATCGAGCTGAACGTGTGCTAGAACTCGGAGGTGCCGTAGTTTCGGTGCTTGATCGGTCGGGCCGTGAAGACATATGACTACATCAACCGCGTTATCATAACGCTTCCGCTGTCGGTCTACAAGGGTACGTAGATCACACTCTTCCCTCGTTGCTATGCATCACCATGATCTTGCGTGTGCGTAGGATTTTTTTTGAAATTACTACGTTCCCCAACAATAACAACTTGACCTTGCCTGCGTATTCCTAAAAAAAAGTATAGCTGGGCTAGCCATTTTCAGCTTGAAAAAAATTAATATCTGGGCTGGATATCTAGCCTGGGCTAGATGGGCCACAGCCTACCCAGTTAATACCTGCAGCGATGTTTTCATTGTTGTTCAAAGGAGAAAAATTAATATTTGGGCTAAACATCGAAAAACTCTGCAGTGCTCACACCTCAAAAACACAAATACTGCTCGAGCTGCTTGGTCCCAGCTGTCGGCCGTTTCCTGTGCAATTCTCTCGTTTATTGACTAGTACTACATAGGTTGACAATGGTGTGGGACCGTGATGTCAGGAAACCACGGGGAAGCAAAATAAATAACTCCAGCGAGCGCTTCCACCTCTGCCTCTTTGTCTCCCGTGGAAACCCCTTTCCTCCCTTTTTTTTGCTCGGGCAAGGACCAATGCATGCAGCACGTCCATGCGGTTATTAGGCAAGAAATAAAAGCGCTTTGCATGCTATGAATTACGATGGCCTGCATGGGTAGCTAATAAGGCATCCTCTTAACTACTGTGATTAAATGTTGTGTTTAGAAGAGAGAAATATTCTTCTTTTCTACCAATCTGCTTGCACCTAGGTCGCGATGTACCTTCTAATATGACTTTCTCACCTAGACGGAGGGATATAGTTATATATATATATATATATATATATATATATATATATATATATATATATATATATATATATATATATATATATATATAAAGAAGGCACTTGCGTACGTAGGCTATGGACCTGGTGGGTCCCCATTGTCATCCTCTCCAAGTAAAGTCATCTCCTCGCCCGCGCACGCTTTCCGCCTGAAACAGTCAGCGCCGCCCGCCCCGCTTCCCGGTGCAGGCGATTGCTCCACGTTCAAATGACACATGTGTTGTCCGTCCGTCCATCTGCCGCCCACATTAATGATACGCGGTTGCCGAGGCGGCTACTCTGGCGCCACACGTTCGTCCCTCCGCCGCCCACCATTGCTATATAAACTGCTGCGCCGGCCATAGCCGCAGTCATCCGCACCCGTTCCCTTTCTCCTGTCCACACCACTACTGCCCACCATGGCTTCCTCGCGCTCCAGCGCTCTTCGAGACGGGCGGACGACGGACCACAAGGAGATGGCAGCCATTACTGCCGACCGGCTGGCCGGCAGGCAGCCGGAGGACGACGACGTCCCAATGGAGAACATGGTAGTCGACGATCCAGTGCCAACCCCCTCCTCTACGCCATCCTCGCCGGTGCATTGCACCATGACCATCGGCGAGGCCCGTGCCGAATATATGGACAGTGTGAGGCAGATGCGTCAGGAGCAGTTCCGGGAGGTGCAGGTCGACGCCGCCTACAACCACCACCTCCTCCAGGAGCATCTGCAGGCAGAGGAGCAGATCACCGCGGGCGGAGCAGAAGGTGCTGCTCGACTCGTACCGCTCCGCCCGCAAGGGCCGCCTCGAGTGCTGGCGGGAGCGCATGCGCGTGGCAGAGGCTGCGGCCGCCTACAAAGAGGCTAGCAAAGAGAGCGATGAAGCGGGCGAGGCGCTGTTTGGCGAGACCGAGGACGAGGCAGAGGACAATGCCGGCTGCGACGAGTCCCCGCTCCGCTGGCGTCGATGAGGCCCTGCTCCGCCGGGGCCCCGCGGCGCCAACAACGAGGCAGAGGACACCGCCAGCTCCGCCGAGGCCCCGCCCTGCCAACAACGAGGGAGAGGACATCGCCGGCCTGTATGATTTCACGCTTATATGTTGCAACGCCTTGAACTTATCGACACCTCCTTTCTTGTGGTGGAAATGAATGATTCGATGTATTCATGAACATTTTGTGCAGTTCCCATTGAAATCAAGCTCAGCACCCCTGTTTGCACAAATACAAAAAAGTGATTAGTATAGAGCAAACTGTACTATGAATTGACAGTTTCAACAGGCACATACATGGTCCATGTAGAGCACACTTTTAGAAAAATGGAACTCACCAGAAAGAATCCTAGAACAACATTGTACTCGCGCATCACAACAAAAAAATGGAGATTTTGTCAGTCCTTCTGAGCTGAAATTAGTTTGGTCTTGTGGGGAGTAATGTAACCATCCTTCAACTGATCCTTCTGATGATAAGATAGACAGGGCTTCTTCATCCTGGCATAATCGGAACTAGTCACTTCACATACTCCATATTCTTCTTCAGAGGAAGATGATCCTGTTATGCAAAGACAAGAGGACTACTAAATGCTAGCATCACTGTTTGCTCGAAAAAAAGGAAAGGAAATATTTAAAACAGCACAGATGAAGCACTTCTCAAGGACAACACCACTTTTTCATGACAGCACCGGGAGTTGATTTTTGTTTTTCTTCCCCTTGTTCTTCCCCTTCATCACTTGGTTCAATAAGAAACAAGCTTCGCCTTCAATGTAAGATTTGGCATGTCAATTAGGGAGCACAAGTATAGTACTGAACTTAATTTTCTGATGAAAGTGGCAAAATACAGGCCAGCAGTTGTGAAATATCCTTATCTTACCTCAATGGGATATTATGGTGCACATACAGATTGGAAGTCTTGTCTCCATTTGTGCAGTTAACTAAAATCAAGCAACATTGTCGTACAAGTAGCACAACATATGAATGCACATTGCAGAATCATGTGAAAGAAGGCTAGTACTGACCTCTCATGATGCGGAATTCAAACAACTCACAAGAAGAAGATCTAAACCAAATTCACCGTAACGGATAGGAAGTAAGATCTCCTCTTGCACAGTTCCACTAAGATCAAGCAATCAAGCAACGTTGTCGGTGTGACATTTTGGTTGAACTGCACAAAACACTCTTAAAACAAAAGTGTTTTGTGCAGTGAAACAAAAGGTCACAATGGCAACGAGGTGAAGCAGATAACCCTGTTTACACAGAGGTGCAAAGGAAACAATTAGTGGTCAATAACGGTGGATGACACAGAAGCCAACAAAAAGAAGCATCTACCTTATCTAAATGGTAAAGAAAGCAAGACAGTAGCATTTCTCAAACGGTGGCATTGATTAATATTAACATAGAGATTATATTAACAATAAAATTCGTTAAACATGTAATTTGCTTTTAACTGTGGCATTGCATCAATTTTCCAGCGGCATTATTAGAGGGTGTTTGTTTACAAGGACATTTTGGTGTAGGGACTAAAAAAACTCTGTGTCAGTCCCATCTAAACCAAAGAGGAGGGACTTTTAGGGACTAAAAGTGAGCATTTGGGACCAAAGAAAGAATACCCCGAGGGAGTCTTTTTGGGACTTTTCCAATAGTTGCCCCTGCCACGCATCGCACCTTGTCTCTATTAGTTCATTACTAGGGGTAACATGGTCTTTTAGCATGTCATTTAATAACCTCTAGTCCATGTTTAGTCCCTCGAACCCAGCAGGTAGGGACTAGGGAGTTTTTAACCAAACAGGGCCTTAGATTAACAACAGCTAATGAGTTGCACGGGACAGTGGATGCACCAGCACCATGTGCATCTATCGATGTACTGTGGTCATGCATAGTCTGTTGCAACAAAGAACAAGCAACCAAGGAGCATATTTGTGTTGGTCCCACTTTTGTTATCTTTAGACGCCTTTCCCTATGTGAGCGGAGCAAATCTAGTCCTGCTCAAACTCTACAGCCTTGTCCCTTCCTTTCCTTTTTGAACTAGTACTTTCGCCCCTTCCTTTCCTCTTTGAACCACGTCCTAGATTTATGCGATACAACTTTCCCCACTACTTTCCCCCATTCCTTTCCTCTTTGAACCACGTCCTAGATTAATGCTATACAACTTTCCCCCTTCATTTCCTCTTTGAACCACGTCCTAGATTCATGCTATATACAACTTTTCCCACTACTTTCCCCCACTCCTTTCCTCTTTGAACCACGTCCTAGATTCATGGTATACATGCAACTAGAGCAATGCATGTGGAGTAAGTAAATTATACCTTAAGGTTCTTGGGGCGTGGTTCGGTGGGCGACGGGATGGCGGTGAAGAAGGGGTCGGAGGCCCTCCCGCACCGCCGCTGGGTGGAAAGTGAACAGCTGCGCCGGTAGTCCCTCGCTGACGGCGACAGCGTTAAGCCTTCTTCCCTTCCCGGCGGACGGATCCTGCCGGCTCTTTGAGCAGCAGTGAGGGGAGAGAGAGGCCAACGAAGTCTTGTTTAGATCTGGAGAGGGCGAGAGAGTGTGAAGAGAGCAACTGCAAGCGCTGAGGCTCCAGCGGGAGAGGGCGAGAGAGTGAGCACACGGATTTGTTCCTTTAGTGTCTCCTTGAAAGAAAAAACGTAGGAATTTTAATTTTCACTTGTCCTCCTTTTCAAATTCCTATTCATGAAGCACAAGACTAAGAGATAGTAGCATAATAGCATTATAACCGTACATTTTCTTATGGTTTGACTTAATCTCACCATGCTTCTTTGCATCCTGTGATCTTCCAATTGTTCTGAATCAAACACCCAGATTGGCAGAAATCCTGTGTTTTTGAATTCTATGTTTTGCACGTGCATTCCTATCCTATTCCTGTCTATTTCCTATCCCTGCATTGTTGTAATCCTCCAATTCAAACGAGCCCTTACAGAATTACTTCTCTTACAGATAGTTGTCAAAGAAAACCTTGCGTGGTTTGTCCCGCTCTTGTTGCGCCGTTATCCACCCCAGCTCAGCTGCTCCAATGACAGAAGGGTCCAACACAGCAGGGATCCGGCCTCCAGACTATCTTTCGCCGCCTCAGATCTTCTTCCCCGCCACTGGCAGCCATGAAAACTGCACTACCATCATCAACCGAGCAGATGACCTTGAGGACTACACGGGTCCGCAAGAGAGGTCGCACTCTTTCGTGTCTGCTTACGTTATGCATCGCTTAATATTACATGCTACTTTATCGTCATGTTCACCGATTAGACTCCGAGTCAGCTCCAAACTAATGGTCAAACTTGAGTTTTTAAATGGTTGTGGGGTACATATCGGGGCCGCTATCAATAGTATCTATCTACTATCTGGTTAATCTCCGGTGTCTACTATGAGTTTCATGTTGGGTGGGAAACAAACAGTAAAGAAGCCATTATCTGTATTTTTTAACTGAAGCCATTATCTGCCTGCTATTATTGGTTTTGGGTCTATCCACAGGTTGCTACCATCACTCTGGATTTCTGCATGCACTCCTTACATAATCTCACTATGTTTTATTCCTATGCATGACAGTTATTGTAAACAATGGAACTGAACATGTAGAGCAAAAGAGACGAGCCTTGTGTGGCAATAAAATTTCATGCAGACGTCGCTCCATGGTAGGTGCAAAGGCAGCCCCCTCCACGCATTTCGGTTTGTAATCGAGAGGAAGATATTTGTTCTGAGGGGGATTCAGAAGGAGAAGACAACTCCTATTTACCCCCTGAGGTCTTCGCTCTAACTTGGCATGCTGATGTTGGTTATATCATGCATATGGTGTCTTGCATTGCTTACTTTATACATCAAATATGTCATCTGCCTAGTTTAGACATCCTTTGTGTGAATGCTATATGTTTAGTTTATTCATCGTTTATGTGAATTATGCAACGCCATCTTGTTTAGCCAGGCATCATAT
Organism: Triticum dicoccoides; assembly: GCF_002162155.2. Classification (NCBI taxonomy): domain Eukaryota; kingdom Viridiplantae; phylum Streptophyta; class Magnoliopsida; order Poales; family Poaceae; genus Triticum; species Triticum dicoccoides. Next base: position 410,584,106 of record NC_041388.1, on the reverse strand, counting down.
ATGTGAATTTTGCAATGTCATCCTGCTTAGCCAGTCATCTTATATGTAAATTATATCAGGCCATCCTTTTTTCGTTACATATTACATTTGTCAACAATGTTATTACATTCAACTGCTCTTCGTGTGCATCAGCCTTTTGACACGGTGATGGCAAATTCTGGAGTGAAAATAAGGTCTTTAGAGCAGATTATGCTATCTGACTAAGCGCATATCTCGCTGGTTACGGATAGCTCCTCAGAGGAGGATTCAGAGACAGATGACCAGTCCTATTCCCCCCGAGGTGTATGCTCTAACTTGGCAGGGTTATGTTGCTCATATCGTGCGCATGGTGTCTCGCATTGCTATGTCATTTAATTAGTTTAGACATGCTTTGTGTGAATGCCACCTGTTCAATGTATAATTACCATATATGTGAATTATGCATTGCCATCTTGTTGCAAGACATTATATATGTGAATTATACAATGCTATCTTGTTGCAAAGGCATTATATATGTGAATTATGCAATGCCATGCAGTTTAGCCAATCATCATGTATGTGAATTATATAATGCTATCATTTTTTTGTATTACGTGTTCCATTTGGCGACAACGTTTGTATATTCAACTACTCTTCCTGTGCATCATCCATTTGAAGCGGTGATGGAAGTATCTGGAATGAAAACAAGGTATTCAGAGCAGACAATGCTACCTGCTGAAGCAGACATCTTGCTGGTTACAGAGAGCTCCTCAGAGGAGGATTCAGAGACTGATGACCAGTCCTATTTTCCCCCTGAGGTCTATGCTCAAACTTGGCAGGGTTATATTACCCATGTCATGCATGTTGTCTTGCATTGCTTAGTTTTTACATCATATATGGATTGCCATCTGCTTACTTGCTTACTATATAAATCATATATTTGAATTATATCATGCCATCATGTTTACATAGTACATACACATCATCTATCTGAATTATGGCATGGCAACCCATTTAATAAAGACATCATATAGTTATATCATCTCATCCTGTTTAGTGTTTACAGTCATCATATTTTGAATTATGGCATTCTATCCGTGAATGTATGTGAATTATGGCATGCCAACCTATTTAATAAACACATTATATAGTTATGTCATGTCATCCTGTTTACATAGTCTCATATTTTGAACTATGTCTTTCCATATTTTTTAGTTAGCCATCATAATGTGAAATTGTGTCATGCTATCCTGTTTAGTTAGCCATCATATATGTGAAACTGTGTCATGCTATCCTATTTGGTTAGAAAACATAAATATGAATTATTTCATGCCCTCTTTTATTCCCCACTATCCATTGCACCTGTCTATCATACAATGTCTATACTTTCAATTACTTTTCTTGTTTATCAGCCATTTGAATTGGAGAGCGTGATGGCAGTATCTAAGGGAGTAACAACACGGTCTTTAGAAAAGATAGTGCTACCAGTTGATGCAGATAGAACCACAGTTGTACTTGCCCAATGACCAGATCCACCACACATAACCCAGACTCTCGCAGATTGTACCATTACCTAGTTTGACAGAGAACCAGCTACACCCCTTCTAACCCCAACCCCGGCAGATAGTAACCCAGTTCCAGTTGACACAACACCGTCTCCACCATAGAGCACCCAAACACGAGCAGTTAGTAAGGGAACTGCAGTGCCCAAAGCATGAGGACCACCACTCCGAATCCCAACTCAACGCTTAAAGGAGAAGAAGATTTGTTCTCAGGTCAGGTTATGTAGCTATGGTTCATACTCCTTTGCTCTTGCATGAATGTATTTACTCATACCAACTATTTTCAAATTTGAAGGATGGAATTGAAACTCCAATGGCGCAACAAGTATGTTTTAAACTTGTTTCTTTAACTGGTTTGCTGTTGTAACCTGCTCTATGTTGATTCCAGTTTCAATTGAATAAACAGTTATGTTCTCATGTCATGCACATTACAAGTGTTGTTATTGCTCTATAGTTACCCACACTTATATTCTGTCTATTCTGCTTTGTCTTGAACAAATATTATTTGAACTGTGTCTCTATCTTGATTTGGCAACAAAAATTAGAATGGTATAGACCATAAAGTGACCATGGTACATAGATATATGTTTGTTTCATGCTATTATCCTGTCCACTTTACTACTGAACTCATTTACCAAAATGAGTTTCATATACAACATGGTAAACATGTGATGGGTCTGCTTGTTTCTCTTTTAGAATGCGGACAAAATATTGGAGAACAGTACCGCGTTATCCAATGGTAAAGGAAGTAATGCACATAAGGTTCAAGATAGTGAGACATCCCTGTTGGTCTCCAAGAAAGCTGATAAAAACTATCTTGACGACAGTGAGGGAACCCAAAAGTCCTGTCTTGATGTAGTGTTCGAGTTACTGGCCACTACTGCTGGCACAAGCTCTTCGAACTCGCTGCCTGAATCAGTTCGTCTTCTTGAGTCTCAACTTCAAGTTGAAAGACATCGATCAGATGTGCTGCGACAGGAAGCTGAAGGACCGAGGAAGTCCCTGCAGAATTCAGATGCATATTTTCTGGTGCAACAGCAAGCGCTGGAGGATTTAAGCGCCAAACAAGAGAAAGTTAATAAGCTTGCTAAGCATCTTGCCAGCATTATGGGTACCCAGGATATTGTTTCTTGAGATCTTCCGAAGTGGTTTCAGTTCTGGATTTGTTTTGCTGCGGCGTTTATTTGCGCTGGTCGCCAACTTTGACAACCAGTGTATATGATATGCTACTTTGTTCCCTATATTTGCACTGGTGGCAAACTTTGATGCCTAGTGGATGCAATATGTGTAATAGCCGTGATAGCCTAGCCTTAGTTTCTTGCTTATTTATTTCCTTGTTGTTTTGTTTATTTGTTTGCTTGTAGTCATTGCAGTTCTTTTTCCGCGGTTAGCTAGTGGCTGCAATAACCTATTTTTTAAAACTAGGCCACAATAACCATGGGCTAATATTTACTGTAGTGAAACTGGGCCTCCTACTTGCCGTAGAAATAGTGGGCCTTCTACGGGCCATAGAAACAACGGGCCTTCTATGGGCCGTAGAAACAATGGGCCTTCTGCGGGCCGTATTATCAATGGGCCTTATACGGGCCGTATAATCGATTGGCCAAACATGGGCCAAACAGACCGCATTATGGCCGTAAACAGGCTAGAGTTGGAATCGTCCGTTCATGTGCCGACCATAACGGGCCATCGTTAATAGGCCATATTTGATGACGCTATGAAATCGGCCCAGCGTATTAACGGACCACAAACGGGCCGACTGTAACCATGGGCTGAATTTGGCCCACAAGCAGAAAATGACAGTAACGGGCCGTAAGTAAATGAATGCTGGAAATGAGCCCAAGAATAAATGGGCTCTGAGAAGGCCGAAAGATAACATGGGCTGGAAACGGCCCAATGGAATAACAGGCCGTTAATGGGTATAAAGTGATACACTGTTCATTACGAGTCAGTTTCACCACGGGCCGTTAATGGGTGTAAAGTGATACACTGTTTATTACGGCCCAGTTTCACCACAGGCCGTTAGTAGGCCAAGAGTTACATAGGGCCTCATATGGGCCGAAAGACGTCATGGGCCATACATGGGCCGGAAGTGAAAACGGGCTAAAATCATATTGGATGGCCCAGATGACGCTACTGGGCCTAATTCAGATAGGGTGTAACGGACCTTGGGTTAGCGGGCTGTAAATAGGCTATATTCGAACAGGCCGTTAACAGGCTTTCCATGGGCCGGCCCGCCAGCTTTTGACCAAGTCAAACGGGCCGGCCTTTTCACAGGAATGGGCCTCTGTTGGGCACGGCCGTGCCACGTGTCGACGTATCATAGGCGCCTTCCGTCCAATGAGTGGTTGACATCTATCCCAACGATGAGCCGACACGTGTTTCCTCCAGCCAATGATGATTTTACACGTGGAAAATCCCCATTGGTCGGGTCTATTAACAGGTTATCGGATCCAAAACCCGACCCGATAGCTTAATGGCGTTCCATTACGGTGGATGCCACGTGTCGGTCACCCTTGATGAAAGCACTTATGTGACGCGCGATTTATCGTCATGGAAGTGGACACTTCCATGATGATAATTTTGGGAATGTCATGGAACACTTCTATGACAGCACAGGTACGACTATCTTGATTCTGTCATAAAAATTTATCATGTATGTACATGCATGACAAAAAAAGCGTCCTACTATGACAAACACGTATCATCACGGAAGTGTATTTTTTTTGTAGTGCATGCTCCGACTTCATCACATAACGGTTAACCATACGTGCATGCTACGGGAATCACAAACTTTAACACAAGTATTTCTCAAATTCACAACTACTCAACTATCATGACTCTAATATCACCATCTCCATATCTCAAAACAATTATCAAGTATCAAACTTCTCATAGTATTCAACACACTCATAAGAGAATTTTATTATTAATCTTGTATACCTAGCATATTAGGATTATTTAAGCAAGTTACCATGCTATTTAAGACTCTCAAAATAATCCAAGTGAAGCATGAGAGATCATTAGTTTTTATAAAACAAATCCACCACTGCTCTATAAGATATAAGTGAAGTACTAGAGCAAAACTATATAACTCAAAATATATAAGTGAAGCACATAGAGTATTCTAATAATTTCCGAATCATGTGTGTCTCTCTCAAAAGGTGTGTACAGAAAGGATGATTGTGGTAAACTAACAAATAAAGACTCAAATCATACAAGACGCTCCAAGAAAAACACATATCATGTGGTGAATAAAAATATAGCTCCAAGTAAAGTTACCGATACAAGTAGACGAAAGAGGGGATGCCTTCCGGGGCATCCCTAAGCTTTGGCTTTTAGGTGTCCTTATATTATCTTGGGGGTACCATGGGCATCCCCAATCTTAGGCTCTTGCCACTCCTTGTTCCATAATCCATCAAATCTTTACCCAAAACTTGAAAACTTCACAACACAAAACTTAATGTAGAAAATCTCGTGAGCTCCGTTAGCGAAAGAAAACAAAAGACCACTTCAAGGTACTGTAATGAACTCATTATTTATTTATATTGGTGTTAAACCTACTTTATTCCAACTTATCTATGGTTTATAAACTATTTTACTAGCCATAGATTCATCAAAATAAGCAAACAACACACGGAAAACAGAATCTGTCAAAAACAGAACAGTCTGTAGTAATCTGTAGCTAGAACAAGATCTGGAACCCCAAAAATTCTAAAATAAATTTCTGGACGTGAGGAATTTATATATTAATCATCTGCAAAAATAATTAACTAAATATCACTTTCCAAATAAAAATGGCAGCAGTTCTCGTGAGCGCTAAAGTTTCTGTTTTCTACAGCAAGATTAACAACACTTTCCCCAAGTCTTCCCAACGGCTCTACTTGGCACAAATACTAATTAAACACAAAAAACACAACCAAATCAGAGGCTAGATAAATTATTTATTACTAAACAGGAGCAAAAAGCAAGGAATTAAAATAAAATTGGGTTGCCTCCCAACAAGCGCTATCGTTTAACGCCCCGAACTAGGCATAAAAAGCAAGGATAGATCTAGGTATTGCTATCTTTGGTAGGCAATCCATAAGTGGCTCTCATAATAGATTCATAAGGTAATTTAATTTTATTTCTAGGAAAGTGTTCAATGCCTTTCCTTAACGGAAATTGGAATCTAATATTTCCTTCCTTCATATCAATAATTGCACCAATCGTTCTAAGGAAAGGTCTACCAAGAATAATAGGACATGAAGGATTGCAATCTATATCAAGAACGATAAAATCTACGGGCACATAATTCCTATTTGCAACAATAAGAACATCATTAATTCTTCCCATAGGTTTCTTAATAGTGGAATCCGCAAGGTGCAAGTTTAGAGAGCAATCATAAAAATCACGGAAACCTAACAAATCACACAAAGTCTTTGGAATCATGGAAACACTAGCACCCAAATCACACAAAGCATAGCATTCATGATCTTTAATTTTAATTTTAATAGTAGGTTCCCACTCATCATAAAGTTTTCTAGGGATAGAAACTTCCAACTCAAGTTTTTCTTCATAAGATTGCATCAAAGCATCAACGATATGTTTGGTAAAAGCTTTATTTTGGCTATAAGCATGAGGAGAATTTAGCACGAATTGCAACAAGGAAATACAATCTTTCAAAGAGCAATTATCATAATTAAATCCCTTGAAATCCAAAATAGTAGGTTCATTAACATCTAGAGTTTTGATCTCTTCAATCCCACTTTTATCAAATTTAGCATCAAGATCTAAAACTCCGAATTTTTGGAACGCCTTCTAGGTAAAGGTTGATCATATTCAGTCCCATCATTATAAAGATTCATATTGCAAAACAAAGATTTAATAGGGGACACATCAATAACTTTTAGATCTTCATCTTTACTATCATGGAAACTAGATGAACATGCTCTTATAAAGGAATCTTTCTTAGCACGTATCCTAGCGGTTCTTTCTTTGCACTCATCAATGGAAATTCTCATGGCTTTGAGAGACTCATTGATATCATGCTTAGGAGGAATAGATCTAAGTTTCAAAGAATCAACATCAAGAGAAATTCTATCAACGTTCCTAGCCAACTCATCAATCTTAAGCAAATTTTCTTCAATCAAAGCATTGAAATTCTTTTGTGAAGTAATAAATTCTTTAATATTAGATTCAAAATTAGAGGGCATCTTATTATAATTTCCATAAGAATTGTTGTAGGAATTACCATAATTATTAGAGGAATTACTAGGATAAGGCCTAGGATTAAAGTTTGCTCTATACGCGTTGTTACCAAAATTATTCCTACCAACAAAATTCACATCCATAGATTCATTATTATTCTCAATCAAAGTAGACAAAGGCATATCATTAGGATCAGAAGAAACACTTTTATTAGCAAGTAATTTCATAAGTTCATCCATCTTTCCACTCAAAACATTAATTTCTTCTATAGTATGCACTTTCTTATTAGTGGATCTTTCAGTGTGCCATTGAGAATAATTAACCATAATATTATCTAGGAGTTTAGTAGCTTCTCCTAAAGTGATTTCCATAAAGTGCCTCCCACAGCCGAATCTAAAAGGTTTCTAGAAGCAAAATTCAATTCGGCATAAAATTTTTGTATAATCATCCACAAATTTAAACCATGAGTAGGGTAATTACGTATCATTAATTTCATCCTCTCCCAAGCTTGTGCAACATGTTCATAATCAAGTTGCTTAAAATTCATAATATCGTTTCTAAGAGAGATGATCTTAGCGGGAGGAAAATACTTAGAGATAAAAGCATCTTTGCACTTATTCCAAGAGTCAATACTATTTTTAGGCAAAGACGAAAACCAAGCTTTAGCACGATCTCTAAGCGAAAAAGGAAATAGCTTAAATTTAAACATATCATTATCCACATCTTTCTTCTTTTGCATATCACACAAATCAACGGAGCTATTTAGACGAGTAGCGGCATCTTCACTAGGAAGGCCGAAAAACGGATCTTTCATGACAAGATTCAGCAAGGCAGCATTAATTTCACAAGATTCAACATCGGTAAGAGGAGCAATCGGAGTGCTAATAAAATCATTGTTGTTGGTATTGGTAAAGTCACACAATTTAGTGTTATCTTGAGCCATCGTGACAAGCAAGCAATCCAATACACAAGCAAATAAGAAACGGGCAAAAAGAGGCAAATAGAGAAAGAGAGGGAGGATAGAGAGAGAGAGGGCGAATAAAATGGCAAGGGTGAAGTGGGGGAGAGGAAAACGAGAGGCAAATGGCAAATAATGTAATGCGGGAGATAAGGGTTTGTGATGGGTACTTGGTATGTTGACTTTTGCGTAGACCTCCCCGGCAACGGCGCCAGAACTGGCTCGTTGACGGGAGATAAAATTTTAACTTGAATTCACGTGAGCCTCCCCGGCAACGGCGCCAGAAATCCTTCTTGCTACCTCTTGAGCACTTGCGTTGGTTTTCCCTTGAAGAGGAAAGGGTGGTGCAGCAAAGTAGCGTAAGTATTTCCCTCAGTTTTTGAGAACCAAGGTATCAATCGAGTAGGAGGCTACGCGCGAGTCCCTCGCACCTACACAAAACAAATAAATCCTCGCAACCAACGCGATAAGGGGTTGTCAATCCCTACACGGTCACTTACGAGAGTGAGATCTGATAGATATGATAAGATAATATTGTTGGTATTTTTATGATAAAGATGCAAAGTAAAATAAAAGTAATGAAAATAACTAAGTATTGGAAGATTAATATGATAAAGATAGGCCCGGGGGCCATAGGTTTCACTAGTGGCTTCTCTTGAGAGCATAAGTATTCACGATGGGTAAACAAATTACTATTGAGAAATTGACAGAATTGAGTATAGTTATGAGAATAACTAGGTATGATCATGTATATAGGCATCACGTCCGAGACAAGTAGACCGACTCCTGCCTGCATCTACTACTATTACTCCACACATCGACCCCTATCCAACATGCATCTAGAGTATTAAGTTCAAGAGAACAGAGTAACACTTTCAGCGAGATGACATGATGTAGAGGGATAAATTCATGCAATATGATAAAAACCCCATCTTGCTATCCTCGATGGCAACAATACTAGACGTGCCTTGCTGCCCCTACTTTCACTGGGAAAGGACACCGCAAGATTGAACCCAAAGCTAATCACTTCTCCCATGGCAAGAAAGATCAATCAAGTAGGCCAAACCAAACTGATTATTCGAAGAGACTTGCAAAGATAACCAATCATACATAAAATAATTCAGAGAAGATTCAAATATTGTTCATAGATAAACTTGATCATAAACCCCGCAAAAGAAGATTACATCAAATAGATCTCCACAAGAGAGGGGGAGAACTTTGTATTGAGATCCAAAAAGAGAGAAGAAGCCATCTAGCTAATAACTATGGACCCGAAGGTCTGAGGTCAACTACTCACACTTCATCGGAGAGGCTATGGTGTTGATGTAGAAGCCCTCCGTGATCGATGCCCCCTCCGGCGGAGCTCCGGAACAGGCCCCAAGATGGGATCTCGTGGATACAGAAAGTTACGGCGGTGGAATTAGGGTTTTGGCTCCGTATCTAATCATTTGGGGGTACGTAGGTATATATAGGAGGAAGAAGTACGTCGGTGGAGCAACAGGGGGCCCATGAGGGTGGAGGGCGCGCCTGGGGAGGGGGGGGGGGTAGGCGCGCCCCTACCTCGTGGCCTCCCTGTTGGTTGCTTGACGTAGGGTCCAAGTCTCCTAGATCATGTTCGGTGAGTAAATCGCGTTCCCGAAGGTTTCATTCCGTTTGGACTCCGTTTGATATTCCTTTTCTTCGAAACCCTAAAATAGGCAAAAAAACAGCAATTCTAGGCTGGGCCTCCGGTTAGTAGGTTAGTCCCAAAAATAATATAAAAGTGTATAATAAAGTCCAATAATGTCCAAAACAATAGATAATATAGCATGGAGCAATCAAAAATTATAGATACGTTGGAGACGTATCAACTCGCTCAACAGCATGCCAATGCACATATCTTGGATTGGTAATAAACCGGCTTAGTTTGCACACAAGCAATGAGATGTCAAACCGAGTAGCACAAGCTAGGTACATGAGTGAACCAATCACTTGAGAGGATATCATTTGAACTACAACCATGCCTTCAAATTTTGAATCCACACGCTGGGATCATATGGTGTTGGAGAAGTTTTGCAATATGAATACCCAAAGTGACTCAGAATCTTCTCAACATAGTGGGATTGCAAAAGTGTAATTCCACCCTCATTATCTCTCAGTACCTTGACGTTCAAGATAACATCAGCCACACAAAGATCTCTCATCTCAAAGTTATGAGAAAGAGAAGTCTTAACTGTTGGAAATACGCCCTAGAGGCAATAATATTCTATTATTATATTTCTCTATTCATAATTAAGAGTTTATGTTCAATGCTATAACTGCTATGATCCTGGAATATGCGATTCAATAGAAAACTCATATGCACATGTGGAATGATAAACAGTAAAATAAGATTCATAGTGTCCCCTCTAAGACTATATCAAGTGTTGTTCATTATCATGTTTACCGGATCTTGAGATATCTTCAAGTGTAACAATAGTCTCAAAACAACACTGAGAGTATGATGTTAGAAGAACGATCATATTGGATCGACCCAAACTTGTTTCTTATATTTCGAGATAATATCATCATAAGTCAATTGTTATAACATGAAGTGTTAGCATGTGTTTTAGTTGCTTAGACCATCAGAGCATCGTAGTCACTTCTTATCGTACGATGCACCTTGGGGTTGCTCAAATGTCATCTGGAACATGGTGATCATAATGACAACTTACAGGTGCATCAGCAAGTTTGACAAGGGACTAGGTAGCTCGAGAGTGGAATTTGCTCCTCCGATGATGAAGAGATATTCTTAGAGCCCTCTCGGTGTGAAGGCATTCATCATCGTCTGTCCAGACACTACTATGCTGCTAACGCAACACTACGATAAGAGACCCTTTGACAAAGCTATGTGCGATGCATTAATCACAAACGGGGATGTAGAAAAACTGTCAAAAAAGATGCAAAACATTTGCAATGGCGGAGACATCAAACACGGTTAAGATTTTAGTTACGTGTGTGATGCGGGGCATATGGTTGATCCATATGAATTGTTTGCGATCAGGTAGAACAACGAAATGGGCAGCCATATCAATGTGTGTGCGATATACAACATACAGTTCGGTCCGATGAACTGTGTGCTATTAGGGAATGCAACAGAAACGGTCAGCCAGATCAAGGTGTGTGTGATATATGGCATACAGTTCACTCGGACGAACTGTTTTCAATTAGGGAAGTGAACAAAAATGGTTCAACTTAACAAGATATGTGTGATATGCGGCATATAGTTGACATAGATGAACTATTTGCGATGAGCCAAAATAACACAAACAATTCGTGTAAATAAGATGTGTGTGATACGCAGCAAACAACCCACTCAGGTGAACTGTTTACGACATCGACGGTTACTATAGTTAGTTCGTGTGCGATTATGTTCGTACAAAAACCTTTGAAAAATGTAAACTAGTTTCTTGCGGTGGCTAGGAGTATCGCACGATGCGTCTGCGAGTACTCATGTGCGATGATTAGTAAGTTTCCTTATGTTAACACGTGTGTGATCAATAACAGGTGGCACCTCATACGGTATTCGGGTTGTGTGTGTGCTCCACTTAGTCTTCCCGCGCTCCAGCGAATGCTTCCCGCGCTCCACATGGGTGAATTGTAAAATCCATGCCTCTTCCCTCATCGGTTTCCCGCCACCAGCTAATGGCTTGCTGCATATAACCCAGGTGGCAACGCAATGTCACGACACTCTACCCAGATCTAGTCCTCACCCGTCTACCATTAGTTATTCCAAGCATGCCAGGCAACAACCAAAGCTTCAGCGTCGACCCCTACCCGCATTATATCTTCGGCGAGGAGAACGAGCCGGAGCAGGTCGGGGAGCAAGAGCTTCATCGGCCGGTGCAGGCACCATGGCCCATCGGTAGCGATATCAGCGTGACAATCCTTGGGCGCACAATCGACATATTGCAGAGGAGGTGTGATGAGCAGTTTTACACCCACCATGCAAAGGATCCAGAGCTGCTCGGTGGCATGATCGATGACCCACCTGAAGAGCCGCTGTCACCAGTTCTCATCGAGAGCCTGATGCCCTGCAAGGAATGGGTAGAGGACCTCTGCGATTCAGTCAATACACAGGTAGCCCGCAGCTTCACCATTGCCCGCGGCGGCCGTGTCAACCTCGACCCCGATGATGTGGTGGCCAGGCTCGAGCACATCCTTGGCGGAGTTGACGTCCCCGACGAAGTAGAACATCACCAACGTGATATCTTGAGGGTGCAGGTGATGGACCGAATTTGCTACCAGGCTAGACACATGGAAATGGAGCGGTTCCACGGAGATATCATGCGCGTGATTGCGCGCTGTCAAGCTCTTCTGGAAGAGGCCCATCAGCCCCAAGAGCCTCCCAACGGTAGCAGCTCTGTAGGCGGAGGCGGGTCGAGACACTTGGAATGAACGACCGCAAGGGTGCTATGCTGATCATCGAGTCCGAGAAGACCGTCATCGGAAGGCCGCCAGCTCAGCCTTTTAGCCTATATTTTATTATAATTGTATGCATATGTAGGTCGTGAGTGTTTTGGGCCTTGCCGCATGTGGCATTTTAAATTATCTTGAATACGTAAGACAATCACTAACCACTGCCATTGTACATTTGCCTCAACAGTGAGCAGAGCACGCGTAGGGACGCCAGAGCGGAGCGCGCCGCGGTCGCCTCAATGGCGAGCAAAACGCGTAGCCGTTCGCGAGTAGAGCGCACCGTAGCCGCCTTAACGAGGAGCAGGGCACGCCGCGGCACCTCAACGGCGAGCAACCACGTGGTCAACCTTCTGGCACCCTGTGGGAGGCGCGACGGCGCATCCATAGGACACGATGGTGATATCTTGACCATGTGTGATAGTGGGCCGACACGTAGACGTACATCCGAGAACGCGGGCCCCCATTTCAGACTTTCTATGCGTGGCATACGTTTGATCCAAAAGAACTGTTTTGCGATGAGTCAGAACAACACAAACGGGCTTTGTAGGCCTAGAACCATCAATAAATTTAGTTTCTCGTCACGTTGCAGATTACAATGCAATAAGTAATTGCAAATCTGTTCACACCTATCAAACTAATATGTGTTCACACTTAGCACTGGGCTATAAAAACTACCCACTCGAAAAATACCTCACAGTTTCTCTCCTCATCACCCACAAAACTGGTCTTTCCTGTGAAGTCGTCCGTGTGCCAAGATCGATAGGAGGAGTTTCGGGTGGACATATAACCAGGCAGCAAAGACCAAGGTTGCGGAAGCACTAGAGAGGTGCCGCCGCGAAGGGGCAGCCGCATTAGAGATGTCCCGGCGCATCACGGAGCCCTCGAAAAAGCTCTCACGGGCACGCGAGGGCTCTCACAAGCGCAGTCGCCGCGCCGGCGATCGCGACGAGTTGGCGTTGCTGAAGTCCTTGGCAGGCGACGATGACATTCTCGCTGGCCTCATTAAGCAGCAGGAGTTAGTTGATGGCTTGATGAAGCTGCTCGAGATCAGAGATGCCTCAGTTGACAAGACGACCGGCCTCGTCGAGCAACTCATGGGTGACAATGCAAAGCTTCTCAAGGCGCTCGCCGAGAAGTAGGAGGAGGCCACCGGCTGGAAGATGCTGCATGAGCAGAGCAGTGCCTCGGGGATGACACTGACATCGGTCATCGAGGAACTGATGGATGACTTGAGGAAGCTCCGGATCGAGCATGAGCAGGAGGTGGAGGAATCTGTGGCTGCTTTCAAACAAAGTCGTGAGGAATTGAAGGAGCTGGAGGATGTCGTCGCTCAGCGATCCATCGACAGTAGAGACAATAGCGACCCAGATCATTGTCTGCGATTTCCTTCTTCTCTTACCCCGTGTCTTCTGTGGTTTGCCGCATGTGGCATTTTAAATTATCCGGAATATGTAAGACAATTATTATCCGCGCCATTGTAAATTTGTCGTCGTATTATCCGTTGCCCTATGTGGCAATTTAAATTAGGCTAGAATACGAGTTGAAAACACAGCAAAGCAAATGCTGCCATGGGATCACAAGCAAACACCCTCCGTCCAGGTGCTTTAATTAGCCGCGTGTTAAACAGTGGCTCGGCCGCCATTAATGGAGAAGTTGTAGTGAGGCGGACGGCTGGTGGATGGAGGTCAAAGAGCTCGCTTCCTGGTGAGCATGGGCGGTCTTGCTGCTCGCATGTGTCCTGTCGAGCCTGCGACGTGGACAGGATGCACGCGTGCCATCAAGCCCGCGCGGCGGACTGCTTGCACGCGTCCCGTGGTGCATGCACGGTGGACTTCTTGCGCTCGTCCTGTCTAATGAAAGAGCTGCATGCACGCCACCAAGTATGGTTAAATTTTCACAGAGGTAGTGGATGCACTTAAATGGTTACGGGAACACGCAGTTCATATAATACAACCGTTTGCGATACTAACGCACCGGCTATTTATTTCAAAAGAACTTCGTTAGCTATTAATGTGTGCGCCTTGTCTCAAACTGGATGATTTTTTTAACATGGCATATATGTGCCATGTCATGAAACCATGCCAAGTTTCATGTTTTTTTGGGTGAGTTTTCAATTTACTGGGATTTAAAATCTGAGATTCTCAATGTTTCAGGATAATGAGAAGTTTGTAATTCATTCTCATTCCTTAAATGAGACCTAAACATGCACCCAATCACACATGTACGATTTCCCACCCATTTTGCTTCACTGGAGCATGTGCTTGTCGTTCAAGTTTGAATTATGGACTACATTAAATGCCTAGAAAACTCAATTAATATATACAATAGCCAAACGAACCCCGAACAGTTTCAAATTTCAGCACGACACTCCTGTTATGCTATGTTGCATCAAGAAAATAAAGTTCAAGGCAAGAAGAGGCAGCCATTATCGTTTCTCCCACAAGAGGGGCATGTCTCCCTATTGGAACCACGAGGGTTGCGAGAAGCTTCAGTTTGTAAAAGGCTTGTAATATAGCTTGGCCTAAATTGGACAATTATTTTACCACGACATATATGTGCCATGTAGTGACACCATGCCAATTTTCATGATTCCCTGGTGGGTTTTGGATTTACAGAGATTTAAAAACCAAAATTCGCAATGTTTGTGGCCAAGCCAGGATGCCGAGATGGTTGAATTCATTCACACTCGTTCCATGGGACCTAAAAATGCACCCCAGGGACACATGTACGATTTTTCTAGCCATTTTGGTGCACCGGAGCATGTATTTGTAGTTCGGATTTGAATTATGGACATTAAATGCCTAGAAAACTCAATTAATGAACAGAAAATTTTGAACGAACCCTGAATAATTTCAAAGTTCAACGCGAATCTCCTATTATTCCGTGTTGCGTGTAGAAGAAAATACAAGGCTAGCAGAGGGAGCGATTATCGATTCACCCACAAGGGGACACGTTTCCCTATCAAAACCATGAGGGTCTTGCGACAAGCTCTGGTTTGTAAGAGGTTTGTAATAAACCTTGGCCCAAATTGGACAATGTTTTTACCACGACATATATGCTCCATGACGTGACACCATGCCACCTTTGATGACTTTCTGGTGAGTTTTGGATTTATGAGGATTTAAAAAGCGAGATTCCAAATGTTTGAGGATGAGCCAGGACGCCGGTACGGTTGTAATCCATTCACATTCCTGGCATGGGACCTAAACATGCACCCATGGACACATGTATAATTTTTCTAGCCATTTTTGTGAACTAGAGCATGTATTTGTAGTTTAGATTTCAATTGTCGACATTAAATGCCTAGGAAACTCAATTAGTGTATAAAAATGCCAAACGAACCTGAATAAGTTTAAATTTCAGCATGGATATCCTGTCGTTCCATGTTGCCCGTAGAAGGAAATACAAGGTGAAAAGAGGCTGTGATTATGTTTTGCCCACAAGGGGAACACGTTTCCCTAACGGAACCACGAGGCTTCTTTGAGAGAAGCTCCATTTGTAAGAGGTTTGTAATAAAGCTTGGCCCAAATTGGACAATGTTTTTACCACAACATATATGTGCCATGACATGACACCATGCCAACTTTAATGACTTTCTGGTGAGTTTTGGATTTATGGGGATTTGAAAACCGAGATTCCAAATGTTTGAGGACGAGCCAGGATGCCAGTACGGTTGTAATTCGTTCCCATTCCTGGCATGGGACCTAAACATGCACCCAAGGAGACATGTATATTTTTTCTAGCCATTTTGGTGAACTGGAGCATGTATTTGTAGTTCAGATTTGAATTATGGACATTAAATGCCTAGGAAACTCAATTAGTGTATAAAAAGACCAAACGAACCCTGAATAAGTTTAAATTTCAACACGGATATCCTGTCATTCCATGTTGCCCGTAGAAGAAAATACACGGTGAAAAGAGGCAGTGATTGTCGTTTCATCCACAAGGGGACACGTTTCCCTATCAGAACCATGAGGCTTCTTTGAGAGAAGCTCCGATTTGTAAGAGGCTTGTAATAAAACTTGCGCCAAAATGGACAAAAAAATTCCTCGACATATATGTGCCATGTCGTGACCCCATGCCAAGTTTCACCATTTTCAGGTGAGTTTTGGATTTACGAGGATTTAAAAACCGAGATTCTTCTCATGAAATGTTTTCAAATAGCACATGGTTCACTCACGAAAGCCGTGTGCTTACCAAACCATGGTTGATGCCCCCCTCCCCATGCCGCGCGCGTGATCCGAGTCGTGCGTTCTGATTGGCCAGAACCCAAACCCCACTGATCATACGTCTACACCATTGGATGCTCCCAGATCGAACGACAATTCTCAGCCCTTTCGATAGCACATGCAGTATATGGGTAAGCACTATGCGCATGCGTCGTGCTAGCTCATGCTTCCTTCTCTACTAGGATTTCTATATTAAAGTTGTTATATATCCAAACAGGCTACCGTTTCCCGCCACTCCTCTTATAGATTTCCCGCCTCTTCTCCCATGTTTTCCCGCTACCAGTGTCAGTGCTCATTGAAGGCTAGGCGGCGACACACCGGCCATGTAAATATCGCACACAGTTTCTAAAAGCACAAATGTGTGTGACAGGAGGGAGTAGCACTATAAAAAAATACACTTCCGTGATGATATGTGTTTGTCACAGTAGGTCACGTTTTCTGTCATGCATGTACATCCATGAGGAATTTATGACAGAATCAAGATAGTCATACATGTGTGATACGTCCATTTTGCATCATGCTTTTATATCGATATTTATTGCATTATGGACTGTTATTTCACAATACTTATGGCTATTCTCTCTTATTTTACAAGGTTTACATAAGGAGGGAGAATGCCGGCAGCTGGAATTCTGGGCTGGAAAAGGAGCAAATATTAGAGACCTATTCTGCACAACTCCAAAAGTCTTGAAACTCCACAGAACATCTTAAAATAAATAAAGAAAAAGCCTCGCCAAAGATGAAGGCCAGGGGGCCCACACCCTGCTCACGAGGGTGCCCCCCTAGGGCACGCCCCCTACCTTGTGGGCCCCCTAGTGGGTCTCCGACGTCCATCTTCTGCTATATGAAGTCTTTCGATGAGAAAAAAATCAGAAGGAACTTTTCGGGATGAGACTCTGCCACCACGAGGCGGAACCTTGGCGGAACCAATCTAGAGCTCCGGCAGAGCTGTTCTGCCGGTGATACTTCCCTTCGGGAGGGGGAAATCATCACCATCGTCATCACCAACGCTCCTCTCATCGGGAGAGGGCAATCTCCATCAACATCTTCACCAGCACCATCTCATCTCCAAACCCTAGTTCATCTCTTGCATCCAATTCTTGTCTCAAAGTCCGGGATTGGTGCTAGTAGGTTGCTAGTAGTGTTGATTACTCCTTGTAGTTGATGCTAGTTGGTTTACTTGGTGGAAGATCATATGTTCAGATCCTATATGCATATTATTACCCCTCTTTTTATTAACATGAATATGCTTTGTGAGTAATTATGTTTGTTCCTGAGGACAAGGGAGAAGTCTTGCTATTAGTAGTCATGTGAATTTGGTATTCGTTTGATATTTTGATAAGATGTATGTTGTCTAGCCTCTAGTGGTGTTATGTGAACATCGACTACATAACATTTCACCATTATTTGGGCCTAGAGGAAGGCATTGGGAAGTAATAAGTAGATGATGGGTTGCTAGAGTGACAGAAGCTTAAACCCTAGTTTATCTGTTGCTTCGTAAGGGGCTGATTTGGATCCACATGTTTCATGCTATGGTTAGGTTTACCTTAATACTTTTGTTGTAGTTGCGGATGCTTGCAATAGAGGTTAATCATAAGTGGGATGCTTGTTCAAGTTAGAACAGCACCCAAGCACCGGTCCACCCACATATCAAATTATCAAAGTATCGAACGCGAATCATATGAACGTGATGAAAACTAGCTTGACGATATTCCTATGTGTCCTCGGGAGCGCTTTTCCTATTATAAGAGTTTGTTCCGGCTTGTCCTTTGCTACAAAAAGGATTGGGCCACCTTGATGCACTTTATTTACTTTTGTCACTTGTTGCTCGTTACAATTTATCTTATCACAAAACTATCTGTTACCACTTATTTCAGTACTTGCAGAGAATACCTTGCTGAAAACCGCTTATCATTTCCTTCTGCTCCTCGTTGGGTTCGACACTCTTACTTATCGAAAGGACTATGATAGACCCCCTATACTTGTGGGTCATCAAGACTCTTTTCTGGCGCCGTTGCCGGGGAGTGTAGCGCCTTTGGTAGGTGTGGTAAGGAAAAATTTATATAGTGTGCTGAAATTTACTGTCACTTGCTACTATGGAAAGTAATTCTCCGAGGGGCTTGTTCGGGGTATCTTCACCCCGTCCAGTAGAGCAAAGAGTTTCTCCTCAACCTACTGAACCTATTGAAATGAAACTCCTTTTGAATTTCCTTCGGGTATGATGGAAAAACTGCTAGCTAACCCTTTTACAGGAGATGGAACAAAGCATCCTGATGAACACTTAATATATGTGGATGAAGTTTGTGGATTATTTAAGCTTGCAGGTATACCCGATGATGTTGCTAAGAAGAAGGTCTTCCCTTTATCTTTGAAGGGAGACGCATTGATATGGTATAGGCTATGTGATGATATGAGATCATGGAACTATAAAAGATTGAAATTGGAATTTCATCAAAAGTATTACCCTATGCATCTTGTTCATCGTGATCACAATTATATATATAATTTCTGGCCTCGCGAAGGAGAAAGCATCGCTCAAGCTTGGGGGAGGCTTAAATCAATGTTATATTCATGCCCCAATCATGAGCTCTCGAGAGAAATAATTATGCAAAGTTTTTATGCTCGGATTTCTCATAATAATCAAACCATGCTCGATACTTCTTGTGCTGGATCTTTTATGATGAAGACTATTGAATTCAGATGGAATTTATTGGATAGAATTAAACGCAACTCTGAAGATTGGGACCTCGATGAAGGTAAGGAGTCACGTATGACACCTAAGTTTGATTGTGTTAAATCTTTTATGGACACCGATATTTTCCGTAAGTTTAGCACTAAATATGGACTTGACTCTGAGACAGTAGCTTCTTTCTATGAATCTTTTGCTACTTATGTTGATCTCCCTAAGGAGAAGTGGTTTAAATATCATCCTCCCATAGAAGTAAAAGTAGTTGCACCTATTAAAGTTGAAGAAAAGACTGTCACTTATAATGATCCTATTGTTCCTACTTCTTATGTTGAGAAACCACCTTTCCCTGTTAGAGTAAAGGATCATGCTAAAGCTTTAACTGTTGCTCGTAAAAGCAATATTAGAACTTATACACCCCCTGAGCAAGTTAAAGTAGAACCTAATATTGCAATTGTTAAAGATCTCTGGTCTGATAATATTGATGGGCATGTTATTCAGTTCGAAGGTGAAACTGCTAGAATTGCTAAACCTTGTGCTAAAGATAAACATAGACCTGTGGTAGGCGTGCCTGTTATTTCTGTTAAAATAGGAGATCATTGCTATCATGGCTTATGTGATATGGGTGTGAGTTCTAGTGTTATACCGCATACTTTATACGAAGAAATTAAGAATGAAATTGCACCTGCTGAGTTAGAAGGTATTGATGTCACAATTAAACTTGCCAATAGAGATACTATTTCACCAATTGGAATTGTTAGAGATGTTGAAGTCTTGTGTGGGAAAACTAAATATCCTGCTGATTTTCTTGTTCTTACTTCTCCGCAAGATAGCTTTTGTCCCATTATATTTGGTATACCCTTCTTGAACACTGTTAATGCTAGGATAGATTGCGAAAAGAATGTTGTTACTATTGGCTTGGATGATATGGTTCATGAGTTTAATTTCTCTAAATTTAGTAAACAACATCGTGAGGAAGAATTACCTAGTAAGGATGAAATTATTGGTCTTGCTTCTATTGCCGTACCTCCTAGTGATCCTTTAGAACACTATTTGCCAGACCATGAAAATGATATGTTCATGAATGAAAGAAGGGAAATAGATGAAGTATTCTTTAAACAGGAACCTATCCTGCAACACAATTTGCCTGTTGAAACTTTAGGGGATCCTCCTCCACCCAAGGGTGATCCCGTGTTTGAGCTTAAACCGTTGCCTGATAATCTTAAATATGCTTATCTTGATGAAAAGAAGATATATCCTGTTATTATTAGTGCTAACCTTTCAGAGCATGAAGGGGAAAGATTATTGAAAACTCTGAGGAAGCATCGTGCTGCTATTGGATATACTCTTGATGATATTAAGGGAATTAGTCCCACTCTATGTCAACATAAAATAAATTTGGAAGCAGATGCCAAACCAGTTCATGATCCTCAACGATGTTTGAATCCTAAAATGAAAGAAGTGGTAAGAAAAGAAATACTCAAGCTTCTGGAGGCAGGTATAATTTATCCCGTTGCTGATAGTCAGTGGGTAAGTCCTGTCCATTGTGTCCCTAAGAAGGGAGGTATTACTGTTGTTCCTAATGATAAAGATGAATTGATTCCACAAAGAATTATCACATGTTATAGGATGGTAATTGATTTCCGCAAATTAAATAAAGCTACTAAGAAAGATCATTACCCCTTACCTTTTATTGATCAAATGCTAGAAAGATTATGCAAACCTACACACTATTGCTTTCTAGATGGTTATTCTGGTTTCTCTCAAATACCTATGTCGGCTAGAGATCAATCAAAGACTACTTTTACATGCCCTTTTGGTACTTTTGCTTATAGACGTATGCCTTTTGGTTTATGTAATGCACCTGCTACCTTTCATAGATGCATGATGGCTATATTCTCTGACTTTTGTGAAAAAATTTGTGAGGTTTTCATGGACGATTTTTCCGTCTATGGTTCCTCTTTTGGTGATTGCTTGAGCAATCTTGATCGAGTTTTGCAGAGATGTGAAGAAACTAATCTTGTCTTGAATTGGGAAAAGTGCCACTTTATGGTTAATGAAGGTATTGTCTTGGGGCATAAAGTTTCTGAAAGAGGTATTGAAGTTGATAAAGCCAAGGTCGATGCTATTGAAAAGATGCCATGTCCCAAGGACATCAAAGGTATAAGAAGTTTCCTTGGTCACGCCGGATTTTATAGGAGGTTCATTAAGGACTTCTAAAAAATTTGTCGGCCTCTGACTAATTTATTGCAAAAAGATATACCATTTGTCTTTGGTGATGATTGTGTAGAAGCATTTGAAATACTTAAGAAAGCATTAGTCTCTGCACTGTTGTTCAGCCACCTGATTGGAATTTACCCTTTGAAATTATGTGTGATGCTAGTGATTATGCTGTA
Organism: Triticum dicoccoides; assembly: GCF_002162155.2. NCBI lineage: Eukaryota > Viridiplantae > Streptophyta > Magnoliopsida > Poales > Poaceae > Triticum > Triticum dicoccoides. The sequence continues at coordinate 410,562,690 of NC_041388.1, read as the reverse complement.
GGTGCTGTTCTAGGGCAAAGAGTTGATAAGAAATTAAATGTTATTCATTATGCTAGTAAGACTCTAGACAATGCTCAAAGAAATTATGCTACCACTGAAAAAGAGCTTTTAGCAGTTGTATTTGCTTGTGATAAGTTCAGACCTTATATTGTTGATTCTAAAGTAACTATCCACACTGATCATGCTGCTATTAAATATCTTATGGAAAAGAAAGATGCTAAACCTAGACTTATTAGATGGGTTCTCTTGCTACAAGAATTTGATTTGCATATTGTTGATAGAAAGGGAGCTGAGAACCCCGTTGCAGACAACTTGTCTAGGTTAGAGAATGTTCTTGATGACCCACTACCTATTAATGATAGCTTTCCTGATGAACAATTAAATGTTATAAGTACTTCTCATAGTACTCCATGGTATGCTGATTATGCTAATTATATTGTTGCTAAGTTTATACCACCTAGCTTCACATACCATCAAAAGAAAAAGTTTTTCTATGACTTGAGACATTACTTTTGGGATGACCCACATCTTTATAAAGGAGTAGATGGTGTTATTAGACACTGTGTACCTGAGCATGAACAGGAACAGATCCTATGCAAGTGTCATTCCGAGGCTTATGGAGGACACCACGCTGGAGATAGAACTGCACATAAGGTATTGCAATCTGGTTTTTATTGGCCTACTCTCTTCAAGGATGCCTGTAAGTTTGTCTTGTCTTGTGATGAATGTCAAAGAATTGGTAATATTAGTAGACGTCAAGAAATGCCTATGAATTATTCTCTTGTTATTGAACCATTTGATGTTTGGGGCTTTGATTATATGGGACCTTTTCGTGCCTCTAATGGATACACACACATTCTAGTGGCTGTTGATTACGTTACTAAGTGGGTAGAAACTATTCCAACTAGTAGTGCTGATCATAACACTTCTATTAAAATGCTTAAAGAAGTTATTTTCCCAAGGTTTGGAGTCCCTAGATATTTAATGACTGATGGTGGTTCACACTTTATTCATGGTGCTTTCCATAAAATGCTTGCTAAGTATGATGTTAATCATAGAATTGCATCTCCTTATCACCCACAATCTAGTGGTCAAGTAGAGTTGAGCAATAGAGAGCTCAAATTAATTTTGCAAAAGACTGTTAATAGGTCTAGAAAGAATTGGTCCAAGAAACTTGATGATGCATTATGGGCTTATAGAACTGCATACAAAAATCCTATGGGTATGTCTCCGTATAAAATGGTTTATGGAAAAGCATGTCGCTTACCTCTCGAACTAGAACATAAGGCATATTGGGCTATTAAAGAGCTCAACTATGATTTTAAACTTGCCGGTGAGAAGAGGTCATTTGATATTAGCTCACTTGATGAATGGAGAACCCAAGCTTATGAAAATGCCAAGTTGTTTAAAGAAAAAGTTAAAAGATGGCATGACAAAAGGATACAAAAGCGTGAGTTTAATGTAGGTGATTATGTATTGCTATACAACTCTCGTTTAAGATTTTTTGCAGGAAAACTTCTCTCTAAATGGGAAGGCACCTATGTTATCGAAGAGGTCTACCGTTCTGGTGCCATAAAGATCAACAACTTCGAAGGCACAAATCCGAAGGTGGTAAATGGTCAAAGAATCAAACATTATATCTCAGGTAATCCCATAAATGTTGAAACCAATATTATTGAAACCGTAAACCCGGAAGAATACATAAGGGACACTTTCCGGAACGTTTCAGACTCCGAAAAGGAATAGGTATGTGGTACGGTAAGTAAACCGACTCCAAAACAATTTTTAAGGCAATATTTCTCCGACTTGGAATATTTAGAAAAATAGAAAAATAAGTAGCAGTCCGGGAAGGACACGAGGGCCCCACGAGGGTGGTGGGCGCGCCCTACCCCTCTGGGCGCGCCCCCTACCTCGTGAGCACCTCGTGTGCCTTCTGGACTCCGTTTTCTTGCACGATACATATTTTGGTCGGTAAAAATTCATTATATAACCTCCCGAAGGTTTTGACTCCCGTATTGCGCAAACCTCCTCTGTTCTTGTTTCGAGCTGTTTTTTCTAACAGATCTAGGTTATCATGACGGCCCCAAGCGCCTCCAAGGACAAGTTCTTCGAGAAGGTCATCAACCCTTACCTCGCGGAGGTGCTGCGACACCCTCAAACCATTGAGTTGCGTGATGGGTTGCTGCACATCCGCGATGAAGAGGGACCAAAGGGGACCAGAAGCATGGAGACGAGGCTCGAAGCAGTGGAGCAACAAGTTTTCAAGTGCCAAGGGATGGTGGAATGTGGACTCAACTCTAACCACATGATGATCGTGGAGTTCACTAGCAACCACAAGTTGGATGCTGACAACATCGGGGAGACTATCTTCAAGCTTCATGAGAAGATCGGGCACCTCCAAGCCCAAATCTATGACCTGCAAAACCAAAACTGTGAGTATGAATATAGATTCAAAAGGATGAGTTTGGCTGCAGATTTGAGGATCCCGGAGACTCGATCTTCTTTCTATGATGGAGAACCTATGCCTTGGAAGATGGACGCAAGGCCCGCATCATCTACAACACCTCGAGCTTCTTCACCAACAAAGAAGGAGATATAATCACATGGGTATGGGCACTCCCCTTGGCAATTGCCAAGCTTGGGGGAGGTGCCCCGGTATCGTATCACAATCACAACTCCTATCTTTATCATTTTTCTTAGTTCGATCCTATTAGAAGTATCTTGATCTAGTAGAATAAAGTTTATGTCATGATCTAGTTTTGAGTTTTGCTTTTTGATCTCTCTATGTAATCGAGTCCGTGAGCTATATATAATAAAGATTAGTGTTGAGTCAAGGGCTTGATTATTTTGCCATGATCTTGGGTGAATAAAAGAAAAGAGAAAAAGAATAAAAAGAAACAAAGAGTTCATATTGGTCTTATTGAGAGTAATGACTTCACATAGGAAGAGTATGATGATTAAAAGTTGTTGGGAGTTGGCAGACATAGCTTTGGTCATTGTTGCAATTAATAGGAAGTAATAAGGAAAGAGAGGTTTTCACATATAGATATATTATCATTGACATCTTTTATGATTGGGAGCACTCATTAAAATATGACATGCTAAAGAGTTGATGTTGGACAAAGAAGACAACGTAATGAGTTATGTCTTTCTTATATCTGAGATAAAGTATGTTGTCATGGATCCTCTAACTTATTGAGCTTGCCTTTCCCCCTCATGCTAGCCAAATTCTCAGCACCAAGTAGAAATACTACTTGTGCTTCCAAATACCCTTAAACCAGTTTTGCCATGAGAGTCCACCATATCTACCTATGGATTGAGTAAGATCCTTCAAGTAAGTTGCCATCGGTGCAAAGCAATAAAAATTGCTCTAAATATGTATGATTGATTGGTGTGGGAGAAATAAGCTTTATACGATCTTGTGATGTGGAAGTAATAAAAGCGACGGACTGCATAATAAAGGTTCATATCACAAGGGGCAATATAAAGTGATGTTCTTTCGCATTGAGATTTTGTGCATCCAACCATAAAAGCGCATGGCAACCTCTGCTTCCCTCTGCGAAGGGCCTATCGTTTATTATTATCTTCTACCTTATGCAAGAGTCACAGTGATCTTCACCTTTCCTTTTTCATTTTATCCTTTGGCAAGCTCAGCATGTTGGAAAGAACATGATATATATATCTAATTGGATGCAGGGGAGCATGAACCATTATTGTTGACATTACCCTTGAGGTAAAAGGTCGTGGGGCAAAACTATAAGCCCCTATCTTTCTCTGTGTCCGATTAAAACTTCATAACCACAAGTATTGCGTGAGTGTTAGCAATTATGAAGGACTAAATGATAGTTGAGTATGTGGACTTGCTTTTTAGCTCTGAGATAGACTCTTTCCGATGTTATGATAAATTGCAATTGCTTCAATGACTGAGATTATAGTTTGTTGGAGCCCAATAAGATTTATGATTTATACTCTTGCATTGTGAATAGATCATCACTTGAACATAAGTAATCATATGACAAAATCTATATATGTTTCTATTATGAGAATAATCATGATGCCTTCATGTCCGTATTTTATTTTTTATCGACACCTTTACCTCTAAACATGAGGACATATTTATTGTTATCGGCTTATCGCTTGAGGACAAGCGAGGTCTAAGCTTGGGGGAGTTGATACGTCCATTTTGCATCATGCTTTTATATCGATATTTATTGCATTATGGACAGTTATTTCACTTTATGTCACAATACTTATGGCTATCCTCTCTTATTTTACAAGGTTTACATAAGGAGGGAGAATGCCGGCAGCTGGAATTCTGGGCTGGAAAAGGAGCAAAGAGACCTATTCTGCGCAACTCCAAAAGTCTTGAAACTCCACGGAACATCTAAAAATAAATAAAGAAAAATCCTCGCCAAATATGAAGGCCAGGGGGCCCACACCCTGCTCACGAGGGTGGGGGGCGCGCCCCCTACCTCGTGGGCCCCATGGTGGGTCTCCGACGTCCATCTTCTGCTATATGAAGTCTTTCGATGAGAAAAAAATCAGAAGGAACTTTTCGGGACGAGACTTCGCCGCCACGAGGCGGAACCTTGGCAGAACCAATCTAGAGCTCCGGCAGAGCTGTTCTGCCGGGGATACTTCCCTTCGGGAGGGGGAAATCATCACCATCGTCATCACCAACTCTCCTCTCATCGGGAGAGGGCAATCTCCATCAACATCTTCACCAGCACCATCTCATCTCCAAACCCTAATTCATCTCTTGTATCCAATTCTTGTCTCAAAGTCCAGGATTGGTGCTAGTAGGTTGCTAGTAGTGTTGATTACTCCTTGTAGTTGATGCTAGTTGGTTTATTTGGTGGAAGATCATATGTTCAGATCCTATATGCAAATTATTACCCCTATGATTATGAACATGAATATGCTTTGTGAGTAATTACGTTTGTTCCTGAGGACAAGGGAGAAGTCTTGCTATTAGTAGTCATGTGAATTTGGTATTCGTTTGATATTTTGATAAGATGTATGTTGTCTAGCCTCTAGTGGTGTTATGTGAACGTCGACTACATAACACTTCACCATCATTTGGGCCTAGAGGAAGGCATTGGGAAGTAATAAGTAGATGATGGGTTGCTAGAGTGACAGAAGCTTAAACCCTAGTTTATGCGTTGCTTCGTAAGGGGCTGATTTGGATCCACATGTTTCATGCTATGGTTAGGTTTACCTTAATACTTTTGTTGTAGTTGCGGATGCTTGCAATAGAGGTTAATCATAAGTGGGATGCTTGTTCAAGTAAGAACATCACCCAAGCACCGGTCCACCCACATATCAAATTATCAAAGTATCGAACGTGAATCATATGAAAGTGATGAAAACTAGCTTGACGATATTCCTATGTGTCCTCGGGAGCGCTTTTTCTATTATAAGAGTTTGTTCCGGCTTGTCCTTTCCTACAAAAAGGATTGGGCCACCTTGCTGCACTTTATTTAGTTTTGTTACTTGTTGCTCGTTACAATTTATCTTATCACAAAACTATCTGTTACCACTTATTTCAGTACTTGCAGAGAATACCTTGCTGAAAACCGCTTATCATTTCCTTCTGCTCCTCGTTGGGTTCGACACTCTTACTTATCGAAAGGACTAGATAGATCCCCTATACTTGTGGGTCATCAATGTGCTTTCGTAGAAGTGTTCCGTGACATTACCAAAATTATCATCACAGAAGTGTTCACTTCCATGACGAAAAATGCCGCGTCATGGAAGTGCTTTCGTCAAGGGTGACCGACACGTGGCATCCACCGTAATGGGCCACGTTAAGCTATTGGGCCCGGTTTGGATCCGATAACCCGCTAACAACCACGACCAATGCCGATTTTCCACGTGTAAAATTCTCATTGGCCGACGGAACCACGTGTCAGCTCCGCGTTGGCACATGTGTCACTCATCCAATGGGCGAGATGCGCCTATGATATGTTAACACGTGGACCAGCCCAAAAGTGGCCCATAAAGATAAAATGGGATGGCCAAACTAAAGGCCCACAAGATTTTGCGGACCATAATGGGCCGGCCCAGCTGAAGGCCCATGAGATTTCGCCGACCATAATGGGCCGTCCCAGCTAAAGGCCCACAAGATTTTGAGGACACTAGTGGGCCAGCCCATTAACAGGCTGCCATGTTTTGGGCCAAATGCCGGCCCATATTTGATCTGATCCATTAACAACCTGCCACATTCCGGGCCTAATAAAGGCCCATATGAGATCCGACCCATTAAAATCCTACCACGTCCTGGGCCAAATTATGGCCCAGATTAGATCCGACCCTTTAAGAGGCTTTGGGCTAAATTATGGCCCACATCAGATTTGGCCCATCAACTGGACGCTATGCTTTTGGACCCACTTGCTAAAGGCCCATTTAATAATTCGGCCTGATATTAGTTTTGGCCTGTTAAAGGCCTATTTAGCATTTCTGCCCTATATTTATTTCGGCCTGTTAAACGCCCGTCATATAGTTGGGCCTAACTACGGCCCGGTTTGCATCCGGCCTGCTCATAGCCGATAATCTGATTGGGCCAAACAAGGACCGAGACAATTTTGGCCTGTTAACAACCCGTGATGTGATTGGCACAATCATGGGCCAGGGTGTATTTCACCCTGCTGCCGGCCCGTGAGCTGTTCGACACGTTTCAGGCCCAACCTACTTTTCAGCCTCCTAAAAGCCCATTGATTTTTCTTGCGAAAATAGGGCCGGTGGTTTACTCAGTCTATTAAAGGCCCGAATCTACTAGCAGGCCAGTTTACATTTAGGCCTGTTAATGGACCGACTATGTAGTGATTTGCATGACGACCCGATTATGTACCGTAATGTTATGGTTTGGACGGTTTACTGCGAAGACAGCATATATATATACAGTAAAATAACTGCAACATCGTGAATAAGAAAAAACCTAGACTATACAATAAAGAAATTACGGCATATTACATCCACTGGGCATCAAAGTTCGCCACTATGATAATAAAGCACAAGCAGACAGAAGATTACATACACTGGGCATCAAAGATCGCCACCAATGCAAATAAACACGCCGACAAAATAATATACAAAATCGACAGCACTTCAATAGAGTTCAAGAAAGGTTAGCCCTACTCGGGAGTTGCAGCGCAAGCAGCTGAGCAAGCTGATGAGACTACGCTTGTTTGATACTTATATCCTCCTCACTCTGAAACATATACAAGAAAACAGATGATAGGTTTTGCACATATAGGTATCAGTGCTGACAATTCATCGCATTTCTTACCAGCGAATAAAGTGACACAATTTAAAATAACATTAACACAATATGGTATTGTTTAGGTTAAGACATGGCAGGAAATGACATTGTGAAGGAGTTGGCAGTCACGACACCACTGGATTACAGATCAAGAACTCATAAGTATCAATGGTTAGTGTGCTGTCAATTTATCCCATTTCAGATTGGCAAATAAAGAGACAGTTTAAATAATAGTAGAATGATATGACATTGTTCATAGTTAAGACATTGCAGAATATGACATTGCGTTGTAGTGGGTAGGTTCACAAAACCACTGGATTACGGATCAAGAACAAAAGCATACATGCAGTGCAAAAGAATATCACTTGCTCTGTATAGTTTAATTTACATGGTATGAAGAAGGAACTTGGCTGTACAACTGAAAACTTAAATTGAGAAGGACAAACTTTTGTTTATGAACTACATAATAAAGTTTAAACATGCAATTTGATGCAAACACCAAAAATAAAACAACTATTGTAGTCATGCCTAACCAAATATACACAACAAAGCCTGAACGCTTGAGCAGGACAAACTTACATTGTTGGTGAAGACATGCTCTATAAATAAGCATTGCCTTTATTCAAGAAGTTTACCACAGAATCTTCTTCATAAGCATTGCCTTTATTCTACATTTTTGTTAAGAGAAAATATAGATGTGATAATATAAGAAAAAATGGATAATATTTAAGATAAGATGAAGATTGATGCTACATAACCAAGTAGCTATAAATGTAAGTACAACGATACATGCAAAAGGTACAGCCAAGAGCAATGCAGAGCTAAACTTCTTCAGTACCATCGGTGTTATCCAACCTTATGGTAAGAGTAAATATAGATTTGATGTGTAGAAAATGGAGGGCAAAGGAAAATAAGCTGCAGAGTGATGGTAGATGAACAACTACCTATCAATATAAGTACACTAATAAAGGACAGCAGGTTCTTACAAGAACAATGCAGAGCTAAAAAATTCATTGGCATTGGATATATTCTACACTAATGTAACAATTCATGTAGATAAGATAATTTGGAGCGAACAATTGATAAGCAAGCTATCATGCATACTACTGTCACATAATGAACCAGGTATGAATGCAAGTACAGTGATACAGGACAACATGTACTAACAAGAGCAAAGCAGCGGGCAACATATTTGCGATATCATGTCGTTTTTTTCAAACGGAATTCTTCTTCGAGCTATTTTCCTGCAAAAAAGATCCGTAAGGCACATGCAGAAAGTTGAAGTTCAAATTGTCATGTGATATCATAGATAACACCTCATCCTGGGAACAAGACCAGTGCATAACAAGGTTTTTCGATTCAATGTCTTCTAAATTTAGCACAGGAGACTTCACTAGAAATTCATTTATAGACTTGCGATCAAAGTGTGATTTCCTCAGGTAACACTGATACTTCTGCAATGCTTCCTTGAAAAGCGCAAGGAAGCTTTGCTTGTCATGACTATCCAGATTGACCCAACCCTACTTACAACAATGTAATGTAAATGATTGATGTGTTCAATCAGCAGAAAATAGGAAAATAATCACCATGAATAATAGCACTTACACGTAAGTGGGACAGGAAGATGTGAAAATGGTGTTTGTCTTCACTATAATCTTCCCATGATGGGAATATATGCACGTAGTCCCTAACAACATTGAAATCATTGTCTTTTAAACCGAGAATAACTAGAATGGGGTTCCAATCAGTAGGAACTGGCCGTCTCTATAGTTGGCATAGGTCTTCGGCCGGTGGACTTGCTGTACTTTTTGCTGGAGTGGGATATTTCTGTGGTACGGCTGGTGCTATGGCAGCTGAAATCAACATACCTTTGCTGGAGTGCAGGTCCTATGTGGTGGGGCTCGTGGTGTGGCCAGTGAAGTATGGGTATGGTCTGCTGGAGTCGGTCCTATGTTTTGTGTCACTGGTTGTACAACCAATACAACAAAGTAGAAGAAATGCAAGACAACATATGCAAGATACGCGCAATCAATAAAACCTTGGCAAATTAGAACAGGCACCTTGATGGGTGAACAGGACAAGCCATCTGCCTTTGACTCCTCGAGGTTAGAATAGTCATTAGGATCATATTCTGAACAAGAATCTGCAGGTGGGGAGCGTATGAGTTTCATTGCATCCAGAATGGCAATCAATGCATTGGTGCCAATTTTGTAAGTCGTTGCAGTGTTCCACAATATTCTTCTGATGCACAGATTCCGATATTCACTATAATTACGTATAATATCTGAGAACCATGAAAACATAAATAGTAGTGAGATTATCTTTGTAATGCAGAGGATATTCTAATATAGGGGCGCCCCTGTAAACCCTTGTGTGCTATCACTGGATTCTGATGAGAGAGCTCATGTGTGCTATAATATGGTGCGTGCATTAATATAATCTGGCACAAGTACACAAAAAAATAGGCTCCAGAAGTAAGGATAGTTGGCAGATGATAGGTTCATAATATACTGTATAGAGAGTTTATTGCCAAACCATGACAACAAGAGCACACAACAACTAGGAAGATCGTAGTGTACATAAAAGGGGTACACCATAACCATGATATATAAATCGGGAAAGTGGAACTGGCTGGAAAATACGATGTTGTATTGCCGCTACTAATTGAAAGCCTATCGATCACGTACAGGCCAGCTCTATCAGCTGTTGACTGCAGATGTCCCTGCTCCCCTTCCTGATAAGGAGCATACTGTACGTACTAAATACAGAATAACAAAAGAGGAACATGTTAACGAACAGAAGATGAAGCATATTCTTGAGGTTCCGCTTCATTGCATACAGTGTTGGTTGCCCACTCATGATGAATCACAGCGCCCAAAGAAATGCATTCCATGATGTCTCTTTATATGTGGCCACATGCATTTGGAAAATCAAGTGGGAGCATTACCTGACCAATTAAATGTGTGTTTGTTAACTAATATCAGTATCATATTACAATTCGTATTTGAAGAAGTAAGCTTTGGACTCATGATTGGTGTGTTGTTTAGCTTCAAGAGTGGACTGCTGCTAGTGCGACATAAAGCAGCTACACAGTTCATAGTGTAGATATAACGGGAAAATCATAAGCATCAGGAGTAAAATCAGCAAAGTAGAACTTGCTGGAATATATGTGCTAGTATTGCCGGTACGGCTAGAAAGGCTTTGGATACCAGCTCTCTTCAACTAAAGGTGCGGTACTGTTAATATCAGTGTAACTCTCAAAGGCGACACAACTCCCCGCATTTCCTTGCCATTCTTATAGGATTCAAATGGGCAGGCCACTACAATTCCTATTCCTATGTTTACAAAATCCTATGAATCAAAGAGGCCCGAAGAGTTCGAAGTGTCCATCACAACCAACCGTATAGACCTTTACACTGCAAATGTCCTTGCTCATCTTCACTACAAGGAACATACTGTACTACTATCATACTCCCTCCGTTCCAAAATATAAGTCTTTGTAGAGGTTTCCACTATGGATCACATACACATGTATACAAATACATTTTAGAGTGTAGATTCACTCATTTTGCTCAACAAATAAGTGATGGATAAGAAATCAGAGTAAAGCATTGGTGATCTATTTTCTTGCTGCGATAAATAAGTTGAGCAGATACGAAGAGTACCGCCTCTGGTGCGGCGCCGTGTATGCATCTGCTGAGAATTTGATGGTGCTACGGTAGCGATGGCTGTCGGTGGCGTGGAAGCAGATCTAGGATGGTAGACGGTGGTGGCGGGGCGTGGTGGACGAGACAGTCGTAGGAGCGGCGCCGGCAAGGTGGACAACGGCGGGGATGACATGAGAGGACGGAATGCAAGGATCCCGGTCCGAAGTCATGGATGAGAGAGGTCAACCTCTTGTAATGGACGGCGACGTTGGGGTATCAGCTCTGGCATGGTGGAGGAGGATGGCGGAGGATGGGGTGGCGGACCGAGGAGGCTGGGGTGGAGAGGGTGTTTTGGCGTCCATGGAGTATGAATGGGAAAATGGAGGGAGAGAGGAAGGGGGGAACCATGTCTTCAGGGCGCGCTTGTCTCAAATGCGAGGAAATTTACAAACTTAGCCCCCGTTTAAAATTTCCTACATCACAACAATATTAGTCGGTTGGGGATAGGACAGTAATCTCGCATACACCGAATATTTGCCGATGAGAGTTTGTTTTTGGCGCCCACCGTGTATGAATCAGGGAGGGAGTCGATTTCGGCCGAGGAGACACTATGTTTTGGCGCCCACCGTGTATGAATCCGGGTGAGAGGCGTTTATGTCATGTTTGAGTGAAATTACAAACCTACGCCTATCAAAACCTATAGAAATCGAGCCGATAGGCTTTGCATGTCAGGGATAGGCAGTAATTTCCATCTCGCAGATTTTAGTTTCGGGCGGTTACTGCAACTTTCCCCACTTCGTTCAAAATTTGTATTCTATTTTTGCTCGGGCAGGATCCATTTTCGATTGGAATAAAATTCTATATACATCATTTTTTATATATACTTTCAAAATCACAACAAAGAATTCTGCTCCTTTATATGTATAATATGATTTACAAATACAATGATCTCAAAATCATAAGGTTGAATTCAAAAAATTTAAACCAAATTATGTTCTACTAAAATGTATGGATCAGTAATATCTACAGATTAAATAACATAGATGCACGTGAATTCATATGAGTATGCATGTTTGATAGATCAATTTTGGTTCGAGTATGAATTACATGTATCATCATCTCGAATTCAAATATTTGAATCCCTTTTATGTTGACTCCTTTCATGCCCATCTCTCTCGCATGCTCCTTCATGTAGCTATCATTCTCTTTTCTCCAGCTCACCCGCACACTCACTTCATGTTTCTCCTATCTTCGCAAACATGGTCTCTCGACGTCTCCCTTGAGAAGTGTCACACTCTCCCTATCATTATACATTACACAGTTTTCATTATGTCTCACGTCTCTACCGTTCTCTGGTATCACTAGGTACCTAAGCTTTCTTTTTCACCGCCACACACACAGTCTCACTCATCTTTCACTTTGTATTTCTCTCTATGGGGTTCTCTCACACCCCCTATATGTCTCTAGATATGACTCATACCACTAAAATTACTCTCTCCTGCAGACACAACTTGCAGTCTCCTTTCCGTCTCCATCCCAGTTATAAAACTGACATTATTCATTTGTTTACCGATCAGACAAACTCCCCCTGCTCTATCATACACACACACACACACACAACTCCTGCTTCCACTCCCCTTCCCGACTACCGTCTCTCTCTCTCACACAAAACTCTTGCTTTCGCACCCCAACTCGTATTTCTCTCACAAACATTGATCGACTAGCCTCCAGATAGGTTTATACACGCACACACTTGTGCTTCCACTATCGCGTACATGTCTCTCTCGCGCTCCTTGTATCTATGTAGATTTTTCGTCCCTTCTTGAGACATGCCCTCTCAATCATGCACACATACACTATTGCCTCATTTTAAGCTGATACCTCTCGCACACACGCTCTTTGTGTCTTTGTCACACATGCACTCCGTCCTCCTCCTCTCTCCCTCTCTCTCACACACAACACACACACATGGGCTTTTTGCAACAGCTAGCAAGATGCCCATGCGTTGCACGGAACATCAAGATGCATTTGTATGAGTAGTTTATCTTGTGGGAGAAAAGGATGAACGAGGGAAGGCCTTATTTGCAAATGTGGAGAGGGGTGTGGGTATCTTTTTGCAAAATTGCCATAGTTTCCTTCCTATCCGCCAGATATAAATCGGACGACCTATATAGCAGGATGGCAGGTACACCATCATGACCAACTCTGTTTTTTATCTCTACTCTTATAAAAAGCATAGTCGGTGATGATGGTGTGCTTGCCATCCTGCAATATAGGCCGTCCGATCTATATCTAACGGATAGGAAGGAAACTATGGCAATTTACCCGCACTCCTCTCCACATTTGCAGATAAGGCCTTCCCTCGTTCATCCTTTTCTCCCAAAAGATCTTGATGTTCCGTGCAACGCACGGGCATCTTGCTAGTAAGAGTAGAAATTAGAGATATACCACTTCTCGAATCTTGAAACCAACAACATTCCTCCCATATCTCATCAAAACCGCCAAAGGAATATATTTTGAGTGAAACATAACATATTTTTAGTGATACACGTATTTCAAAACTAGACTCTTTTTTCTATCAAACCGGTGAATATGTATTAATCTACTTTGATCGTGTGGCAACGCATTGGCACATTGCTAGTAGTTATTACTACTGTATAACTTTTTGGACACCAGACAAACGATGGAGTACATATACGAAGAGAAGAGGCACACATACTCAGTCGGTCTCTCACTGTGTCGCACACATGAGAGTTATGTAAAGGCACCGTTAACAAATAAACCCTAAAACCCTAGGTGCACGATTGCTGCATGCGCGGGTACCAGGTGCATGGTGTAGCACACCTTTGTAGGAATAGTCAGCTCGCGTGATAATTTGATCCGTAGGAGTTGATGGTCGGGACCATAGGTGAACGACCTAGAGGCAGTGGCTCGCCAGTTGCCACAGATCGAATAGCCATGTTTAAAATATCATTTTTAGCGAGGTAAGAGTTCTGATTTTCAATGGCGCGTTATAAGTACTAAGTAGTTTTTAGAATGATTGGTATGGAGTAAAAATGGAATTCATAACTACTACCTCCTTGACGTATGGTTGTATGGGTTTATGTTACGATATGTTGAACCTGGTAGTTCTAGGGCAAATACTATGGTTTAGATGTTGGTTTTCAGTAATGAAAATAGGAAGGGGGAAACCCTTCTTTGATAAAAAAACTAGTACCTCCGTTCTGGTATACTAGTCCCCATCGTATTTTGGGTCAAAGTTTGTCCATGAATTTTACTTGTAAAATGTGAATGGAAAACATGATTTTGTTATACCGAAACAAAAAAGGACCGGAGGGAGTGATTTCTCTGACATGGATGCGACCTCTCATAGTGCGGGCATTGAACTAGCGCGCCGGCCAAGAGGGCCCCACTCGCTGCAGGCCCGGCTGAACACGCCTCCTCGCCGCATGCAACCGGCTTCAGACTACCCCGCCTGCCTCCATTGAATCTGCGCATGTGCCGGCAACACGTCCTTCCGCGAGCCGGCCGACATTTTAGAACACAAAAAATGATCAAAATATAATTAATCACGCATGGTCTTGACTTGTTGTGCTCGCACTGGTTGCAGGAACTAGAGGTTTTTTGTTATTTATAACTCTCCTCACATTTTTTTGGCTTTGAAGTGAATCATGGTTGTGGACATTATCTATGAATGTGCAGGTATCTGTGAACATGAGTTTGATGTGGAAGTTGTACTTGGAATGTTGGGCTTGCGCGTGAACTATACCATGTCCAATGCTTCGTCTGTTATTGTTTGGAAAGTAATTACTGTTATTACATGACCCTAAAAAAATATTTTGTGCCACATCAGTAGATGCACGGACATCACAACAGGCATGCTGACTGGATAAACATTTGAACCTAGCTATTATGAAGGAAAAATTGTATTGACAACCGTTTTAGATAGCAGGAGACGCCTAGCCCGCTCTGCCTCTGCTAGCTTATTTCTGGCTTCTTCCACCTCTTCTTTGGCTTTGGTGAAGAGAGGATCTGATTGCTCTTTTCACTTCTTCAGGAACTCAGCTACATTCTCAAGGGCTGCTGCACGCTTTCTTTCAGCCTTTACTAGAGCCATGAGGACACAAACAATTGATGACTCTGCCTGGCTTGTGTGTAATCCAGCATCATCTAGGAATTTGCACCTTGTGTCTAATCCAACATCATTAGGGAAGTGGCACCTTGTGTGTAATCCAGCCTCATTTTGGAAACATGATCTCGAGGTTGACCATACTTCCCTCCTCGTAGGAACTGCATCCTAACATGAAGTTACTTATTTTTTAGATCAATACTCAGAGCAACCCAGATCCATTTAGTAGAAGCTAGATAAACATGACTCGGAGGAGTGAATTCAAAAGGAAAAAATATAAAAACAGACTACAAGGTAAAAACAAAAGCATTAGGATGATTAAGACTCTTCTTATTACACATCAAAGAACACGAGACTAAGAGAAACAGAAACCACAACATATACACATCGAAGAACACGAGGCTAAGAGAAATAGAAGCTACAACATATACACATAGAAGAACATGAGGCTAAACGAAAGTAATTGAAAGGGTGTTACTTACCAAAGCTCGTTTTACAGGTTCGGTGCAGCTCCTCTTTAACTTGCCACGCTCCTTGAAGATGTCCCCAATATCCCATGTTTGGTCTTCATTGCTCCTCTGCATGTTCACACTCGTGGTTTTAAAATCTCAACATGGCAAGAAAAATATACTACTCCCTCCATCTCATAATATAAGAATGTTTTTGAGACTACACTAGTGTCAAAAACGTTCTTATATTATGGGACAGAGGGAGTAGTAATACTCACGCATCTTGTGGGCAACATTAAAGCACTCGTCTGCCATGTCAGAGCATCTCCAACAGAAGCGCAACGCGCGGCGCTTTAAAAAAGCGTTTACAGCACCAGAATAGCCAGTTTTTGCGGGCCCGGAGTGCTGAGATCGAGAAGTAGAGATAGAGAGTAGAGACATATATAGTTCTCAGCATAGATATAGCATAGATAGATAAAAAAGATAGTTCAACTACTCCTTGTCGTCCGACTCCTCCTCGGTGATGTCCTCCTCCGACGTCTCAATGTAGGTGTGAAGATACCGATCATCGTCGGATTCCCAGGGCGACTCTGCTCCTAGCCTCATGTTGAATTGAGCGTTCGCTTTTCGACGCTTGTCCTCGCGATAGGCGGCTCGCTCTGTCCTCCTCTTCTTCCTCTTCGCCCTCCTTTGCATGTAGAACTCGCGCTCGTTGATGATGTCCTGCGGGAAGCGTTGGCGCCACAGCGCCATGGCTTCCTCGTCCATCTCGGTGATGCCGATACAATGCTCCCGCCTCTGGTTGTCGTGACGATCCTCATCGGTGATAAGCCGCGGCAGAGGCACGAGCTCCTGCACCTGCTCCCGTGTCAGCATGTTGGGGATGTTCAATGTTCTATGATGCCACTGGAGGCGCCACGCTGCCGCGTCATATGCGTGGGCAGCCTCGTTGGCGGTGTTGAAATTGCCGAGTCCGAGGTGCATCCCGCGGAACCAGATATCGGGGGAGAAGCTGCCAAAGGGGCGCGCGCGGACGCCGCGGTATCCCCAAGTTTCCTGGCGATGCGGCGGCATGGTGGCGCGGCGGCGGCGAGGCGAGAAAGAGCGGGGAGAGAGCGGTGGCGAGGCGCAGAGAGTGGTGGCGAGGCATAGAGCGGGGAGAGAGCGGTGGCAAGGCACAGAGCGGTGGGAGGGCATTGGATTTTATAAAGCGCGCCGGATGCCGCGCGCCAAAACTAGAGTGCACCCGGCCACTTTTTCCTGCTATCTCTACTCTCTTCTCTACTGTTATATTTATTTTATATTTTATATTTTTCTCTACTATTATATTTATTTTATATTTAATATTTATCTCCACTTCTCTACTCTCTACTCTTTTTTTCTTTTAAAAAATAAAGTCGGTGATGATTGTGTGCCTGCCATCCTGCAATATTGGCTGTCCGATTTATATCCGACGGATAGGAAGGAAACTATGGCAATTTTGCAGAAAGATACCCACACCCCTCTCCAGATTTGCAAATAAGGCCTTCCCTTATTAATCCTTTTCTCCTACAAGATAAACTACTTATACAAATGCATCTTGATGTTCCGTGCAACGCATGGGCATCTTGCTAGTTCTAAAAGACTTTCCATCATTTGCCACACTACTGGTTGCAGATGAAGAACCTACCTAAGCACAACACGATATAGGAGCGATGCACAATTACAAGCTGATATTTTGTTGGACAATGGAGGCTATAACCAATTACTTCTACGGGAACAATAGCAACCAGGAAATTTGGAGGGTAGGTGTGATCAAAATTGGAACTACACATGTACTACTAAGTGATTCAATACACACATTACCAATCAAGGAGGAGAATGATGGTCGTGGCAGCCACTGTGCATCATGGTCGGCAACGGGAGTTAGTTCATTGTCCACGGCGGTGGTGCTTCTGCGATTGGCGTCGGCTTCCGGGAAGTAGATCTGAGACCGTGGAAGACGGTGCCGGGGAAGAGGCTCCGTGTACGACGACAACGGTGGACCGGCTCCAGTGCGGCGTACGAGGTCATCAATGAGGCAGATGCATTGCGGTGGACGAGTGCGCTGATGTAGAAGGGGAGGAGCACGAAGGCTGTGGTGCCGTGGAGAAGTCTATTTTGCTGTGGGGATAGAAAATGGGGAGTATTCAGGTGTACTACTCTGGGTGCTAGGGTGGGGTTGGCTGGGTAGGGTGAACCTAAAGTTACGAAAACAGCCCCCTACCAAGCGTCATCCGTAGGCCTGTTCCAAAGGCTATGATGGTAACTTCGCACTACTCAAATCAGGGTCGCGGGAGATTTCCCCGCCGACCTCAAAATTTCGTGACACTGAACTCCCTGTGTGGCGTGTTGGGTGATTGGGCTAAGCAACTAGCGAGTAGTACTAGTAAGTACTAGTACTCCCTCCGATTTTATTAACTCTACATATTAGGTTTGACCAAAGTCAAACTTCCTAAAGTTTGACCAAGTTTATAGAAAAATATAAACATTTACCATAACAAATATGTATGATGTGAAAGTACATTCAATAATGAATCTAATGGTATTTATTTGTTATTGTATATGTTAATATTTTTTGTTATAAAATTTCTGAGAGTTTACAAAACTTGACTTTGACCAATGCTAATATGCAGACTTAAATAAAACGGAGGGAGTACACATTTTTTTCTTAGTTTGTAGTGAATTAATCATTTGTTGTAATTGTGAAATAAATATATTAGGCTATTGACTTTGAATGTAATGGTCTAAACAATTCAATAGTTACAATCATTGTTGAATTCCAGGATGTATACGAGGTCTATAGAACTTCACAATATGCTCAAACTCACATAATCCCAGTCAAATGAGAATCTAAATGCATTTCATAGTTATTACTTTGTAGGATGTAACAAAACCAACCATAACTCTACATCATCCATTATAAAAGCAACATTTTGAACACATCCCAATGTGTGAATGAAACGTGTAGAGAGAGCTTGCGAAGATGGAGCAGATAGGGCAGGAAAGATTGTGTGTATGTGGACAAGAGAGTAGGAGACAAACCTAACGAGAGAGAGAGAGAGAGAGAGAGAGAGAGAGAGAGAGAGAGAGAAAGAGAGAGGAAGAAGTTAGGTATGTGAGAAAGATGGAGACATGTAATATACGTGAGATGTGTGTGCATCCGGATTCTGTACATGTGGAAGGAGAAGAGACAATAGGTTTGATGAGAGAGCTGGAAAAACATGGACGAGAGGGGAAGGATCTCGTGGGTTGAGGGATTGATAATTTTGTGCGGGAGAGAGAGGGATTGGTAATTTTGTGCGGGAGAGAGAGGGGGGAGGAGTCAGTCAGCCGTCGTCACATCATCCTGCTTCCAAATGGCCCTGCATTCTCTAGTGTAGTGTGGTCACCGTCTTCGATCTCCTTGATGCCCTCTTTGAAGATTGAGGTGTTGTGCATGCTGGGGTGAAGAGAAGCACAAGCGAGAGTGGTCGCCGTATAACCTTGGATGGGTATGAATTGTGTGCTCGAGGGAGGGGGAGTGTCTGTGCGGTGTGTGTGTGCGTGTGTGTGTGTATGTGTCAGATATTGAGATAAATCAAACCTATGGAGAGAAATGTGTGTGTATGTGACAGAAAGCTACATGCTAAATTGGGTTTTCACGAAGAGATTGTGCATGCGAGATAGAGAGCGATGTGCGGGCCTTGAGGTGGGCAGGGGCCGAGTGAGGGTGTCAAAATGTGTCCATTGATGCATGTGTTACATGAGATCATGCGAGGGACGGACGAATCGAGAGAGATGGTTGTTGTGTTATAGATGCTCCTCTCTCTCTCACACACACACACAAGTACAAATAGAAGACCATTCTCTCATGTATACACAACGTATCAGCATCTGTCTATGTCTCACTCATGCATGATCATTTGCACATTCACACCTCTCTATGTCTCTATCACACGCACACCGTCTCCACATTGCCCTTCCACCACAACACACATATGGACACATACACACGTTCTATCTCAGTCACACACACAAAATCAGTATTAAAAAACTAGGGCGCACCTAAAACGTCCAAATCCAAATAAACATGAACTGGAGCTAAATTCAAATATATGGAAATACTGTAGCGTCAAGAACTTTTCCAGGAAAAAAAGTTGAGTAATATTCGGGGATTGTTTTCACACACACAAAAAGTTTCGGTGGATGTCCTTCGAGTGTGGCACGGTGACGCACCGTTCGATCGACCGCGCGGCCGCGGTTCACACGCTTGCACAGGATTCTGTGTCGTGGCTGTGGTAACTAATATAAGTGCTGCCTTAGTCTAATATTTACGTGTACTAGTATGATTTCATTTTAAGTTTGACCAACCCTATATAAAACTAAACTAAGCTCCCATACGCGCACTCATCAATATGCCGCCGACGTTGCGCATGCCGGCGCCCGCCTGCTCCGGCCAACCATTTCTCGCCCATCACCGCCATATCGCCGTCATCCCTGTGCCATGAAGCCGAAGGCTCGCCCGCTCATGTTGTCTACAGTCCCTCCTCGCGATGCCGCCACGCGAGCAACCGGTGGAGCCGCGTCTATGCACGCAGCGTACAAAGAGGAGGACGAGTGTGCGCTCCAGCATGCTGGCGAGGAGGAACTAGCGTGTCATTGTCGTCTCCGCCCGCGCGAAGGAGACACGCATGGTGGCTGTTGCGGCGGAAGCTGGTCGCGCCCGCGTCAAGCCCACAAACCGGGTGCGGATGCGGAATCTACCTTCGAGACCTTGAATGCCACATGGATCCTGCAATCTGAAGGAGCAATTTGGGTCAGTCGACTCTTGTGAGCCGTTGATGCAAGATAGATGGCTAGAAGGGCTTCTTCAACCTCCGAAGTTGATGCACTGTTCATCTTCTCAGTCCGCCACATGCCTAACCACCTGCCGCCGCTGCCCCGCCCTCCCCTATAAACCGCCTGCCACCGCCATGCTCCCCCCACCCCCGCCATCCGTTTAACCCGCGGCATGATCCATTTTTTCCGGCGAACTGCATTCCACACCCAACACTCATAAGATAGATCATGGGCACCCTGCCACCCTAATATAGATACTGGGATAGCTTCTATGTCGTCTTCTTCCTTCGCTCCCTTGAACTTATTTCACAAATCGACTGACCCAAATTATACTACTAGTACGAATGTATTAAGTACAGTAGGAACACGAAGATACGAGCAGTAGTACCAACTGCAAAAAGAACAATAGTAAGACATAGTACTAGTACTACTGTACGTACTAAAGATTTCAAATAACTAGAAAGAACATAAAGTTCAAATAACGAGAAAGAACATAAACATAGTTCTGCTGGGGGGCTCAGCACAACACACCCCTGAAATAAAACTAAGCAACTAGTCCGCTTGACATTGTAGTAGAACTAGCATGAGCGACGACACTACCACCTTACTCGGAGTCCGAGTCGACGTCCTCAACTTCATCCTCCTCCCTCATCCTCTTCCTCTTCGCCGCCGCTTCTTTGCTTGAACCGGACACTGGGCTCTGCTTCTTCATCCAACACTTGTAGATATTTGAACAAAGGTAGGCATCCATTGTTGCATACAGGATGTGATCTTCATCTATTGTCTTCGACTCCCATGCATGATGAAACTCGTGATGAGGTTTCGTCAGTTTAGCATACAAAGGATCAATCATGGCTGCTGCCAGGGTCAGCATTGAAGGCTGAGAGGAGGACACCAGGCTTGCCTTCTGGAGATCGAAGGGATGGCCTACAACGAGGCGTATCCGACCCAGGACATCCCTGTTCATTCCTAAAGTCTATAGTAACGATTTTCACTCTTTTGTCCTCGAGGAAGTTCTTAAAATCCTGGCACTCAACATCGGCATGGCATATGTGGTAGACCAAGCACACATTATGTACACAAACCTGGATCACGACGGGCAGGGCCGGTCCTGAGATTTTGGGGGCCCGGGGCAAGACAAAAATTTGGGGCCCCTAACACATTAATGCAACCAATTTTGATACTATTTACGTTCAATACTTTCTACACATTATTCTAGAAGTTTCTTCTAAAATCCCACTGGCCATCCGGGACCTAGTGGTAAGGCCATGATTCACAGTTCAAGAGATTAGTCAATCTTCTGTAGGCGAAACATGTTCACGAACACAACCTCGAAATGTTAGACATCCATCTATCCTGAGCAACATTCGAATAACTCTGGCTACAGAATGACTAAGCAAGAAAACAACAATAAAGATATATAAGATCGAGTCTCTTAAAATAATTATCAATACAAATCCGCTTATGATAGGGTCAATGTCAATTTTATCCAACTTTGTTTGTAGATGCGCAATATTGCCAAATCATTTAGCAGTGTCGCCCTACTTTATTAATAAAGCAAACCGCCACAAGCAACAAGTACCAAACACGAGTTCATCGCACACACACAAACAACAAGAAATACGAGGTTCTGCTAAGGGTATCTTATATATATATATATATATATATATGTCAAGGTAAATTACTCAATTGGCAACAATAAATAATAGGGAATAGTACGAATGATATACCTCTTCTTTTTTGCGGGTACAAATGATAAGCCTCAAACAAATCACATCAGCGTCCGTGATTAGGCGTGCAGCAACAGTGCGATATGGAGTTATGAACATCAGGTAGGAGGCACCCGGCAATATGCTCCCAGCACCTGGAAAGTGGATAATGGACGCACTCGGCGCTGTAAATTGCCATGGCCTCGCGATGTGCGCGTGAGTCCTGAGTGGCCATGTTCAGCTACTCGAGCTGCCGGCTTCCTGTGACTTGTGATCTCAAGTTCAGGGTCGAGGAAGAGAGAATGGGGTATTGGATAAGAGATGCAGTCTCAGATTCTCACGTCTCAAGAGTTACGCCGTGCTTGCATGCGTACATCAATGTGGGACTAGTTTTGTTTTGCGTATATACTTGAGCTAATTTCGTTTCGGGAGAAGAAAGTAGTGAATTACTGATTGCCTACTTGCCTGGGCTGCTACCTCTTTCCTTTATTTGAACTAATTTCGTTTTAGGAAATGATATGGGCCTATGGGCCACCTTCGTACCTCATCTGGGAGGGGGCCCCTGGATCTCAGGGGCCCAGGGCGGCCGCCCCCTGCCCCCCATCTGGGGCGGGCCTGACGACGGGCTTCTTCTTCTCTGCCTCCTTTAGAATCTTCTCGCTTTCCATGACTATGGTGTACTCAACATCTAGCCCATCGACCCACTCATCCTTTGAAATGTTGAACATGCGTAGGAAGAGAGCAAGGCATGCTTTCACCGTCGCAGATCCACGAGTGTAGATGACGATGAACTCATCGCCGGTGATGGCTCTAACCTGGTACTCAGCGGCGACCATGGAGATTTGGGAGGCCATGGATTTTGGAGGAGGGTTAAGAGAAGTTAAACTGGTGTAATGTGAAAGCACGGGACGACTGGGAGCGAACTATTATAAGGTAGAAGACGGGGACGAGTAGGGCATGCGAACGTCGTGGGGTTGTTGGCTTGCCCGGTGGATAAACGGCTGCAAGCCCCCAAAGAGTTCTCGAGTACTGTGCGGGACCCACTAGATGTCATGTCTACTAGACCCATATCGTAGTCCTAACGGTATAGCTTCTGCCTGTTCGCACGCCATGCCGGTGCACAGATGTAACTTCACTTAATTCCCTCAACCGTCGTGCCAACCACGACCTTCGCCTCCCTCACACGGTCGCGCCCTTTGAGACTTCGACCGGCTATAAATGACCATTTTTTTGCCTACTCCGCATGCATGATACTCCCTCTGTTCCTTTTTACTTCTGTCAACCGTTTGCAAAGTTTTTGACCAAATTCATACTAAAAAATATCAATATCTACAATACTGATTATAATGAGTACAAAAACTACGTTTTATAATGAGTATAAAAATATTGATTTGACATTGTGAATCTTGATGTACATATTTCTATAAGTTTGGTCAAAGTAGAGGTACATTGACTCTAGACAAAACTTAAATGCACAATGCAGACTAGTTCCTCCGTCTAGGTGCGTGCCATGTCCTATCTAGTTATCACAACAAGGTTAGCTATTAGAGTACTACTACCTCCCTTCTACTCCTAGTTTATAGGGCTCGATTCACAAATTTCACCTACTATTACCAAGATAGAGGCAGCGGAATAGTTTTTGTAGTGGTTTCTAGAGTCTGGAGTCCATCTTCAGGAATCTTCACCACCGCCGGCAAGAATGAAATGAGATGAACCATAAAGGAAATATGGCTGGAATGAGTATTTTCGTGTTTTATACAGTGGCAGAGGTGGGTAAATATCTGCTATACCTCTCGTGGCCAGGCCATGTCTCTATGCACACACATCTTAGCCGTTGGTTCCAAGTAGATCGAAAGGCTCACGTTGTCCAGAGGCAGACACACCATCACCACCAACTGAGATTTTTATAGGAGTAACAAATATATAGAGTAGAAAATAGAAATAAGAGTCGAGATAGAGAGTAGAGATTAGTCAATATTCTCTTTAGGCTACTCATATTAGAAAGTATCATATACTAGTATCATGTGTGTGATACTAGTGTATGATATGGGACTACCTTTATAGTGTCATGTATGACACAACGTAGCATAGTATTTAACATGATACGGTATCTACCTATGTTACTCTAACCCCCTCTCTTCTTTAATTCTTTGTCAAATCAACATGTTTGCTATTCCTGTGTGCCTGATACCAGCTAGTAAGATACCACATTACCACCACCATGGCCGGCCTTAATCATCGCATGCAATAATTTAGTGCACCTTGAAATCTGAATGCCTGCTTGACTGTCCTTCTCCCTCCAGTAGTCCCAGCACTCCACCCTGTGTGGAAAAAAAATCAGCATTCATGACTCTCCTCCCGTCGCGCTCCTCCAATCCGTTGTGACCAGCAATATTTCCACCCCTTCCCTCCCTCGTAATTTACTCCAACAAATATGCCCATGTAGCCATTACGTTAATCACGCAACATATCTTACGGGGCGCTGCTTCAGTTACTTAACTACAAGTGCATTGGGTCATTGACATGTGAGCCCAGCAGACATCTAGCCCACATGTCAGTGATGCAACTGGACCTGTAGTTAAGTCAGTGCAGCTCAGTCCATATCTTACGTAGGTGTGCCATTGCTCGCTATTAATATTGCGCCTCCCATGGCATTCGAAAGAACGCTCACGTTCATCGCTATCTCCTCCTCCCCCTCTCACGTCGACCACCATGGCATCGCCCCTCCCAAGCCCTAGGCGCCCCTCGCTGCACTGCGCGGATGGTCACACGTCGCTGTTCCGTTCCTCGCCGCCACTAGTCAAGGAGGACGCGTCGGTGTTCCGCTCCTCACGGTTACGTGTTGAGGTGGATGCATCGGCGTTCCTAATCTCGCCAGCATGCATGTCGGAGGACACATCGGCTCCCCGCTACGAGGAGAATGCCGCGTCGCCCGCTGAGCCCCCCAGCCTTGAGGAGCTTTGGAAAGAAATATATGTCACCTTGTGGGAGGCTTTGCCTCCGGCAGAGCGCGCCAAAATAGAGGCGGAGAAGAAGGCCGAGGAAGAGAAGCGCGCCGCTGAAAGGGCATTTCCCTACTTTATGTTTTGGATGATGATGACAACCCTTTGTTGGTCTAATCGTGTGCTATATGTTTCGGGTTCTCGATGCTTAGGCTTACATCGGATTGCTATTGCCTCTCGTAGGAAAAGATCAAAGACATGTTCTCTATGCTTTTATTTTCTTTGGTCATAGGGAACCCGTACTATCAAGAGGGAATCCTCATTAGAAAGTACTGTGGGAATCTTTTCACATACACGTTCATCACCCCTCCTTTGTCTTCCTCAGGTGTGTGTGAGAGAGAGAGTTTTCCTTGTCTCTTCCCCTATCTTTCCTGCTCACTGTTTCTGTCCAGCGGTTGTACCGCTCTCTGGAGCGGTTGTACCGCTGGGCCTTGTCGCTCACCAGCTTTGCTCGAGCGGTTGTACCGCTACCTCCGGGCGATGGTACCGCCACCATGCTCTGCAAATGCTGGGGCGGTGGTACCGCCACCATGCTCTGTTTTGATGCGGTTCTTGGGCGGTAGTGGCCCGGTTGGTCCGGTCATTCCACGATGACCGGTACCACCGGTTGTTCGAGCGGTTCTTCCGCTCAGAACTTAGCCGCCCAAGAGATCAAGGCCATGCGGTTGTTCTGGCCAGGCACCACCCAAGTACCGTTCAAGCTCCTGTTTTGATGTGGTGGTTGTGCGGTGTCCAGGCGGTTAGTCCGGTTATTTTTCTTAGCCGGTACTACTGCCCGCTTGTCCGGTTGTACCGCTTGGTAGGGTTCTGCAGATACACCGTGAGTCCCGGTTGTACCGGTACGAGGACCGGTTGTACCGCTGCAGTGCAAAAAACACAGTAACGGTTGGAATCGAGGGTTACTATATAAGTGAGCTTCTCCCACCTACCACTCTCACCTTTGACCTCTCTCACTCCACCATTAATGCACTTCAAGCTCTCTTTCCCGATCTCTCTCTCTAGCCACTCAAACTTGTTGATTTGCTAGGGATTGAAGGAGGAGACCTAGATCTACACTTCCACCAAAGGATATTTGCTTCCCCCATACTTTCTTGTGTGGATTTTGTTACTCTTGGGTGTTTGAGCACCCTAGACGGTTGAGGTCACCTCGGAGCCATATTCCATTGTGGTGAAGCTTCGTGGTTTCGTTGGGAGCCTCCAATTAAGTTGTGGAGAGAGCCCCAACCTTGTTCGTAAAGGTTCGGTCGCCACCTTCAACGGCACCAATAGTGGAATCACGACACCAATAGACAAGTTTTGGTCAAGGACCCAACGATAATTCTTCGCGGTGCCATACCAATTGACTCAAACATAGGTGGCTTCGACCACCGTCCTCTCTTGGGGAGGTTGGAGTTAGCCTTTTGTTCTCGTGTTGTTTTCTCTCGTTCTTTCTTTGCTCTTTGCGTTGGGTTCTCCTAGGGTGTTGCTTCTCTCCTGTTTCGTGCTCTTTCTTCCCCCCTTCGGATTGCACTCATTTGATCTTGGCTTGGGCATAGGTGGTTGGGTGGTACAACCGGGATAACAGGCGGTTCCACCGCTGGTACCTGGTTGTGCCATCCCAATGGGTCTCCTTTCGGTGTTTGGGCGGTTCCACCACTCAAACCCATGGTAACCTATGTCCCGTACTACCGGTGGACACTGGGCGGTACTACCGCTGCCTTCCAAGCACCGGAAGTATTGTCTCCAACCACCGGTCTGTACCAGATGAGCGGTACAACCGCTCCCCGGAGCGGTTCTACCGGGGCGTTTCTACGGGCCTATATATACTCAACAGGGCTGAAGGGTTTTCTTTTTCCCTTTGCCATCGTTCCTCTTCTCTGTGCCTTAACCGCCGACCCTCTTTGCCCCTGCCCCGAAGTGCGTCTCGCACTTCGGATCCTTGGGCTCTCCGTGGATTCTCTCCATGGAAGCCTCTCGATCTCTTCCCATGAATGGTGGTAATGCCTCGTGTTCTTTGCTCCTAGATCTTTCTAGGGTTCTTCCTTTGTCTAGGGCATTACTTAACTTTCCGCGATTAGTGTTTGAACTATGGAGTAGAAGAGATCTTTGTTTGCCTCCTGTCTTGTTTGCAGCACTTAGAATTCGGAATATTACTTGTGTGATTAGTATGCCTCGGTTAGACCTATCTCCCCTGGTACTCCCACTGTCAGTGGTTCTACCGCCCCTACGGGCGGTACAACCGCTGGAGCGGTACTACCGGCGGAGGAACCGGTACAACCGGAGTATATCAACCACCCAGCACTGTTCTATCTTCTCTGTTGCCGCAACATGTTCCTTTTCTACTTGTGTGTGGAATCCTCTCATCCTTGCTGGGTTTTGTGTGCTTTTTTCGTGTGTGTGTTCAGGGGGCTCTAGTTCTCGCTCTGCTCCTCGCAAGACCAAGAAGAGGGCACGAAGGACCTTGCGCCCGGTTGTGTCTGATGATGAAGAAGAAGTTGTGATTCCCACCAAGCCCACTCGCCGTGAAAAGTCTGCAGCTACTAAGCAACATGTGGTTATGCCATTGCATCATTGGAAAGCCAAGGATTGGGAAGCCTTCCGATCAAAGAATCCGTATGAGGTTCCCATTGCTCCTCGTTGGACCACCGTTCAGTTCCGGAATGAGATGCAAGTGCGGATTGTTCATGAACTCTTTGAGCACAACAAGAACAGATATGCCAAGTAGTGGACAATTGATCTTGACCATTGGAGGAACAACATGGAGTATTTTGGTGAGGCGCTGGCTCTCTATGAGGAGTTTGATCTTGTCAAGCTCATGTCAGTCAGCTGTGACTTTGATGTTCAACTCATCCATCAGTTCTATGCCACCGTTCATTTTGGGGAAGATGATGCACGCACTCTCACCTTTATGTGTCGTGATGAATTGTTTCACGTTCCCTGGAGGGCATTCTGCAATGCTATTGGGTACGAGGATACCGGTCTGGAAGGAAGGGGTGGCATTCGTCCTCATGACTTTCCCGAGTCCATGCTTAAGGAGAAGCTTGACCCTCTGTACATTCGGGGCCGTGGGATTATTGGAGAATCCAAGGATTTGGAGAAGGTCTATGACGTCATGCACTGAGTGTTCCGCAATGTGCTCTTGCCCAAGGTGGGCAATCAAGATGAGATTCATGGTTATCTGGTTGGTTTGATGGTTGCTATGAAGACCATGGTGGGGACAGGGGCAATGTTTGATGTGTCCAATTGGATGCGGCATGAGATGTACAACATGGTCATCTACCGTAAAGTCCCAATCTATGCTCCGTTTGTCATGTGCTTTCTAAACTCTGTGTGGGCTGTTCGTCGTCCTGGAGAGCTCCTCACTTCTCCAGACAACCTCACCGTTCATGAGGTCAAGCTCCTTAAGAAGAAGAAGCATGCCGAGGCTCGCTTCCCTGCCAATGCTCCTGAGGATGTCTATGCTACTTCTGACGATGAGGACTTTGAGCTGGAGCCAGGGGCCAAGCCTTTGTGGGTGGCAAAACTCACTGCCAAGGCGAAGAAGACCTTTTGTCTCCAGGCTAACATCCAGAAGAGGATGTATGAGGCACATGTCAATGAGAAGCTTGCACGACGTCGCCAAATTGTAATGATGAAGCACCTCAACATGCCGGTTCAGAGTGGCTCTGAGAAGAGCATCACCCCAGAGGAGCATTGGATATCTACCCATAGCTCCTGGACTGATGATGAAGCCCCTCCCTAGCCATCCTCCTCGTTTGCAGCAGCTGACAATGCCATGGAAGAATCTGATCACGATGACGATGACGACTCTGATGATGAGGATCCAGATGCGACAAGGAGTCAGAGGAGGACGCCTGAGCTTTGGGATGCTAGCTTCGCTCTTTTCCTTTTTGGTGTCTTGATGCCAAAGGGGGAGAGGGTTCTATAGGTCTCGGGGATTTGCATGGGTTTTTCTTTTTCTCGTTTTCTCGTGTTGGTCTTTGTTCGTGGACTTGTTTCGTTCCTTGCTGTGTGTGAGACTTGTTACTCCTATTACCTTTCCGTTCATCGGTCATTATCGTTATTATTGCATTCTAAGCATTATATTGTCAGAGTGGTGAGTCTATAAAATCTACGGGGAGTCTAGTCTTGAAAGTGTGCCCATGCTTTCTAACAGCTAGTTCCTATTGGGGCACATATTCAGGGGGAGTTCCGTCTAGATTTCATTGACTTATCTCTTGCAAATCGTGTTGTTGTCATCATCCACCAAAAAGGGGGAGATTGAAAGGGCATTTCCCTACTTTATGTTTTGGATGATGATGACAACCCTTTGTTGGTCGACTCGTGTGCTATATGTTTCAGGTTCTCGATGCTTAGGCTTACATGGATTGCTATCGCCTCTCGTAGGAAAAGATCGAAGACGTGTCCTCTATGCTTTTATTTTCTTTGGTCGTAGGGAACCCGTACTATCAAGAGGGAATCCTCATTAGAAAGTACTATGGGAATCTTATCACGTACACGTTCATCACCCCTCCTTTGTCTTCCTCAGGTGTGTGTGTGAGAGAGAGTTTTCCTTGTCTCTTCCCCTATCTTTCCTGCTCACTGTTTCTGCCCAGCGGTTGTACCGCTCTCTGGAGCGGTTGTACCGCTGGGTCTTGTCGCTCACCAGCTTTACTCGAGCGGTTGTACCGCTGCCTCCGGGTGGTGGTACCGCCACCATGCTCTGCAAATGCTGGGGCGGTGGTTCCGTCCATGCACCGCTCAAGTACCACTCGCGCTTCTGTTTTGATGCGGTTCTTGGGCGGTAGTGGCCCGGTTGGTCCGGTCGTCCCACGATGACCGGTACCATCGGTGGTCCGAGCGGTTCTTCCGCTCAGAACTTAGCCGCCCAAGAGATCAAGGCCATGCGGTTGTTCCGGTCAGGCACCGCCCCAAGTACCGGTCAAGCTCCTGTTTTGATGCGGTGGTTGTGCGGTGGCCAGGCGGTTAGTCCAGTTATTTTTCTTAGCCGGTACTACCGACCGCTTGTCCGGTTGTACCGCTTGGTAGGGTTCTGCAGATACACCGTGAGTCCCGGTTGTACCGGGACAAGGACCGGTTGTACCGCTGCAGTGCAAAAAATGCAGTAACGGTTGGAATCGAGGGTTACTATATAAGTGAGCTTCTCCCACCTACCACTCTCACCTTTGACCTCTCTCACTCCACCATTAATGCACTTCAAGCTCTCTTGCCCGATCTCTCTCTCTAGCCACTCAAACTTGTTGATTTGCTAGGGATTGAAGGAGGAGACCTAGATCTACACTTCCACCAAAGGATATTTGCTTCCCCCATACTTTCTTGTGTGGATTTTGTTACTCTTGGGTGTTTGAGCACCCTAGACGGTTGAGGTCACCTCGGAGCCATATTCCATTGTGGTGAAGCTCCGTGGTTTCGTTGGGAGCCTCCAATTAAGTTGTGGAGAGAGCCCCAACCTTGTTTGTAAAGGTTCGGTCGCCGCCTTCAAGGGCACCAATAGTGGAATCACGGCATCTCGCATTGTATGAGGGCGTGAGGAGAATACGGTGGCCCTAGTGGCTTCTTGGGGAGCATTGTGCCTCCACACCGCTCCAATGGAGACGTACTTCCTCTCAAAGGGAAGGAACTTCGGCAACACATCCTCGTCTCCACCGTCTCCACTCTTGGTTATCTCGTGCCTTTACTTGTGCAAGCTTATTTGTTTCATATCACTTGCTTGCTTGTGTTCCTATCCTTGTTGCATCATATAGGTTGCTCACCTAGTTGCATATCTAGACAACCTACTTTGATGCAAAGTTTAAATTGTTAAAGAAAAGCTAAAAATTGTTAGTTGCCTATTCACCCCCCCTCTAGTCAACCATATCGATCCTTTCAATCGGTATCAGAGCCTCGTCTCTTTATTAAGGACTTTACCGTCCAAAGAGTATGGTTGATACCGTAGACGGTGTGGAGGAACACTCCGGTGTGAATCTGATCTCGTCTACGGGCGATGGGGGAACCTCGGTTTCTCGTGAGGAGTTCAATGTGGCCTTAGAGACATTGAAGACCTCCATGACGACTGAGGTTGAAAGCATGTTTACTAAACTTCTTGAGGGGCTTAAACTTTCCACTGCACCGTTGAAAGTGGGTGACCCCACCGACAAGGTGACGGATGCTATCCCCTACAAGGGGGAAGCTAGTAGTGAAAAGGCTCCTTCTTCTAGTGGTAAAAATGGCACCGGCATCTTTGCTCATGTGG
The DNA here is from genome assembly GCF_002162155.2 of Triticum dicoccoides. Lineage (NCBI taxonomy): Eukaryota > Viridiplantae > Streptophyta > Magnoliopsida > Poales > Poaceae > Triticum > Triticum dicoccoides. The sequence continues at coordinate 410,531,443 of NC_041388.1, read as the reverse complement.
AACCACCACTTGTTTATGGTGGACCGGTTCCTTCTACTCATTAGAATCATGCCGGTCCTCCCCCTAAGATTGTGAAAAATGAGGACTTTGATTCTTGGGTTTACCGCTTTAAACATCATTTAAATCATGAACACTAACCTTTGGAGAATCATTGAAGAAGGTTTCTATCCGCATGATCCAAGCAACTTCACTCCTCGAGAAGCCGCAGATAATCAATTCAATGAGAATGCTCTCTTCATCATTCAAGATGCAATTCCACCCGAAGACCTACCTCATCTTCGTCCCTGCGCCTTGGCCAAAGATGCATGACATTGTGTTGTTTCTCTCTACCGGGGAAGCGCAAGCATCCAACGCTCCAACTATGAAGTGGTGCAAGATGAGGCCGATGAGTTTGCAATGAAAGAAGATGAAGAACCTCGTGAGCTTTATCGGAGAGTAACCAAACTCACGGTCTCACTACGAGATCACGGGAGCAAGGACACGGATGACAATTGGATCAAGTGCAAATTCCTCAAGGCAATGATGCCCTATCACAAGGCCATGTCCTCCGTCATTTGTCAAAGACTGGACTTCCACACTTTGACCTCAAGTGAAGTGCTGGATGAGTTTGTGGCCATGAACATTTTGGACAAGACCCCCGACAATGCGGTGCTTCGTTCTCAAAGGGCAAAGAAGCCTAACCTTGCACTGAAGGCCAAGCTCACCGTTGAAGAGGAAGAAGAGGAAGAAGAGGAGAGCAACCCCGAAGATATGAAGTATGCATATCATGAACACATGGCACTTGCTTCAAGGCAATTTTGGAGCAAGAAAAACTCGAGGCCAAACTTTAGCAAAAACAACTCAAGTGGCACGAAGAGCAGGCAATGTGTAAGGACTTGCTACAATTGTGGCAACGTGAGTCATTTTGTTGCGGAGTGTCCGTATGAGAAGGGGGAAGACAATGGTGGCAAGCTCATCCAAAAGGACAAGGCCAAGTCGTTCCCCAACAAGAGCAACTTCATCAAGCAGACTCCTCCCAAGGCATTGGTGGTACAAGAAGAGTACAATGAGGATGATGACGATGATGAAAGTGATGAGTCGGTTGCCATGGCCTCCGTTGCCATTGCGACGACTCCACGGGTGTCTCTCTTCGACTCACCCAATGAGAGTATCACCGCCAAGTGCCTCATGGCTAAATCCACCAACAAGGTAACCTCCAACATCAAAACTACCATCATTAATCATCCGTCTCCGACGGATAGCATTAATGAACTTGAGGAAGCTAATGTGGAGGCTAATGAGTTTGAGGCCTTTATGGGCAAACTCAAGGGAAAATCCAAGAAGCACTTTGTTGCTCTCTTGGAACAACTTGGTGAAGCTAATGACATGATTGAGGCTCACGAAGACACCATCACTAAGATGGAAGGGCATAGTCGTGACTATGCCGATGAGATTTCGGATCTTTCCAATGCTCTTGAGGAAGAGCGTGGTCTTCGTTTGGCTCTTGAGGAGTCACACAACGTTGATCATGCTAAGTTAAAGAAATATTATGATCATGTCCTCATTGTTTCTCATGTGCTAAACTCCGAGAAGGCCGAACTTTTGGTTGATCTTGCTAGACTCAAAGAGGAGTTTGATCTACTTGAAAAGGCTCACAAGGTCTTGAAGGGTACTCATGCTAGCCTCAAAGAGTCTCATGATCAACTTAAAGTAAAGCTAACTAAGGAAAAAGCCACTTTCCCTCGTATGATGTTAATTGATAATGCAAATGCTACTAACCCGTGTTGTGAGCATGTGCATCTCGTTGAGGAGAATGCTAAGCTAAAGGGGCAACTTGAGAGAGGTCTTGCAACTTGCATACAAGGCAAGAAGAACCTCAATGATCTCTTGATCAACCAAAAGGGGGTTGTGGCCAAGGAAGGGGTTGGGTACGTGCCCAACTCCAAGAACAAGAAGAAGAATGACAAGACCAAACGACCTCCTCCTCTCATGCAAACCTTTGTGAAGGAGTGAGAGAGTGCCTCCGAGGAGAAGAAGAAGAACAATGCAAAGGGTGGCAATGTCAAGAAGGGCAATGCCACCCCTCCCAACAAAGCCGGCGATTTTAATCCTTCTTATGTGTTATGCCGTGCGAGTGATGGGCATGTTTATGCCAAATTTGTTGGTTCTTCTCATGAATACATTGAATTGTCTATTTGGGTTCCAAAGACCCTTGTCACTAACATGAAAGGACCCATTACAAAATGGGTACCTAAAACCAAGCATTGATCTCTTGCAGGTGTTTGCTTCCGGTGGGGGATCATGGTTGCTCGATAGCGGAGCTACAAATCATATGACCGGAAGCAAGGACTTGGTGGTGGACGTGCACAAGGTTCCATCTATGCCCACCAATGTCGAGTGGGGTGACGCCTCATCTTCTAAGGTATTGGGACTTGGCAATGTGGTCATCTCTCATGATCTCACGATCGAGAAGGTCATGCTTGTTGAGTCCCTTGCATACAATTTACTTTCCATTCATCAACTTGCAATCATGGGCTTTGCCACTTTCTTTGATATCGATACCGTGGCCCTCTTGTGGAGCAAGACTCTTAAAGTAGCCTTTGTTGGTCATGTCGAGAACGGTCTATATGTGATTAACTTTTCGAAGCGACCCACTAAGACTGCGACGTGCCTAATGGCTAAAGTTGATGTGGGATGGCTTTGGCATCGCCGTTTAGCCCATGTCAATATGAGATCTTTGCAAAGTCTCCTCAAGGGGGACCATGTCCGTGGACTAACAAATGTTAGTTTTGCTAAAGATCGTGCTTGCAGTGCTTGTATCGAAGGAAAGCTACATGAGAAGGCTCACCCTCCCACGACTATCATTTATTCAAAGAGGCCTTTGGAGCTCCTTCACATGGATCTCTTTGGGCCTCCATCCTTCGATAGTCTTGGAGGTAGGAAGTATTGCTTGGTGATTGTGGATGACTACTCAAGGTACACGTGGTTGTATTTCTTCAAGAGGAAGAGCGAGACCCAACAAACCGTCATTGACTTGGCAAATGAAGCACAACGTCAACACAATGCAAAGATCTTGACAATAAGAAGTGACAACGGCACCGAGTTCAAGAACTATACCTTGGATGAGTTTCTTAGTGATGAGGGAATCAAGCATCAATATTCCGCACCCTACACCCCTCAACAAAATGGTGTTGCGGACATGAAGAACCGGACGTTGATGGATGCGGCAAGGAGCATGATGGCGGAGTTCAAGTCTCCGCACAACTTTTGGGCCGAAGCCATCAACACCGCATGTCATGGATCCAATCGGCTCTACCTCCGCAAGGGCTTGAACAAGACTCCATATGAGATACTCACCGGTAACAAGACCAACCTCAAGTACTTCCGGGTATTCGGGTGTAAGTGTTTCATTCTCAAGAAAGGTGTTCGGTTGTCTAAATTTGAGGCTAGAGCTTATGAGGGCATATTTGTTTGTTATGCTACAAACTCTCATGCTTACCGTGTCCTCAATAAATCCACGGGACTTATTGAGGAGACGTGTAACATGGAGTTTGATGAGAATAACGGCTCCCAAGTGGAGCAAAGTGGCACTTGTGATGTAGGTGATGAAATTCCTCCCCAAGCCATAAGAAGAATGGGTGTTGGCTTTATCCTACCCATTGAGGAACCCCTTGTGGCCGAAGGAGAAGGACAAAGCTCCACTCAAGTGGAGCCATCACCAACCCAAGGCCCACACGCTTCCGAAGAACAACATGAAGGCCCTCATCCTCAAGAACATGACCAAGGGCAAGATCATGCTCAAGATGGTGTTGACCCATCAAGTGATGTCCAAGGTCAAGTTCTCTCCTCCGAGCAAGTTCAAGAACAAGAAAAAGCCCAAGACGACGCTCAAGATGATCAAGTGACCACTTCTCGTCTCACCCTCGAGGAGGAATTAGAGCATCGTGCCGCCAAGGTTGCTTCCAAGCTCTCCACCAAGGATCATCTCATGACGAATGTGCTTGGAAGCTTAAGAAAGGGGGTAAGCACTCGTAGACAATTAGAAAATTATTGTGAGCATCACGCGTTTGTCTCTTGTGTGGAACCCCACAAGGTCTATGAGGCGCTAGAAGATCCGGATTGGCTCAATGCCATGCATGAAGAACTCAACAACTTCGAGCGCAACAAAGTGTGGAGATTGGTGCCAAGACCGACCGGCAATCACATTGTCATAGGAACCAAGTGGATATTTAAGAACAAGCAAGATGCCCATGGGATTATCATTCGCAACAAGGCTCGTTTGGTAGCACAAGGCTACTCCCAAGTCGAGGGTATCAACTACGGTGAAACCTTTGCTCCCGTTGCTCGTCTTGAATCCATTCGCATGTTGATTGCATATGCTTCTCATCATAACTTTAAGTTACAACAAATGGATGTGAAGAGTGCTTTTCTTAATGGTCCTATTAATGAATTGGTTTACGTCAAGCAACCCCCCGGGTTAGAGGATCCCTACCTTCCCGATCATATGTATCAACTCAATAAGGCACTCTATGGCCTTAAACAAGCCCCACGTGCGTGGTATGACCACCTTACCGAGTTGTTACAAGACCGTGGTTTTGAAGTTGGGCTAATCGACCCCACTCTTTTTACTAAGAAGGTTAAAGGGGAGTTGTTTGTGTGCCAATTATATGTTGATGATATTATCTTTGGTTCACCTAACAAAGCTTTCAACGAGGAATTTGCCGCTCTCATGACCTCAAAGTTCGAGATGTCCTCCATGGGAGAGTTGAAGTTCTTTCTAGGGTTCGAAGTGAAGCAAAGAAGAGAAGGAACCTTCATCAATCAATCTAAATACATTCAAGACATGCTCAAGAGATTCAAGCTAAGTGACGTCAAGCCGGCTTCCACTCCAATGCCCACCAAGTGCCAACTTGACTTAGATCCCAATGGTAAAGTGGTGGATCAAAAGGTATATCGCTCCATGATTGGATCCTTGCTTTACCTTTTTGCATCTAGACCGGATATCATGTTGAGTGTGGGAATTTGTGCACGGTTTCAAGCCGCACCTAAGGAAAGTCACTATGTGGCGGTCAAATGAATCTTTCGATATTTGGCTCATAACCCAAACTTTGGCTTATGGTATCCAAGAGGATCAAACTTCAAGCTTGTAGGATACTCGGATTCTGATTGGGCGGGAGACAAAGTGGATAGGAAGTCCACTTCCAGAGGGTGCCAATTCCTTGGTTGCTCTTTGGTAAGTTGGTCTTCCAAAAAGCAAAGTTGTGTGTCTCTCTCGTCCATCGAGGCGGAGTATGTTGCAGCCGGTAGTTGTTGTGCACAACTCTTATGGATGAGGCAAACTTTAAAGGATTACGGTGTCATTTGTGACAAAGTGCCTCTTTGGTGTGACAATGAAAGTGCCATCAAGATCTCTCTCAACCCGGTGCAACACTTCAATACGAAGCATATTGAGATCCGGTATCACTTCATCCGGGATCTCATTAGGTGAGGAGAGATCGAGCTCAGCTATGTCAACACTCATGATAACCTTGCAGATATCTTCACGAAGCCCTTGGATGAAGCAAGATTTCACGAGTTAAGGCATGAGCTAAATATCATTGATTCGAGCAATGTTGCTTGAACCCTTGCACACCCCACCGTACTCAACATGTTGTCTTGTTTAGATGTAGGCATGGACATAGGGGGAGTGATGTTCTCTCAATGAACTCTCCCTCCCCCCCATTATGCATAAATCGATCAAGTCTTTCACATTAGCCATGTTTGATGGTACTTGTGCTTCAAAGATAAGTTTTGGTCAAGGACCCAAGGATAATTCTTCGCGGTGCCATACCAATTGACTCAAACATAGGTGGCTTCGACCACCGTCCTCTCTTGGGGAGGTTGGAGTTAGCCTTTTGTTCTCGTGTTGTTTTCTCTCGTTCTTTCTTTTCTCTTTGCGTTGGGTTCTCCTAGGGTGTTGCTTCTCTCCTGTTTCGTGCTCTTTCTTCCCCCCTTCGGATTGCACTCATTTGATCTTGGCTTGGGCATAGGTGGTCGGGCGGTACAACCGGGATCACGGGCGGTTCCACCGCTGGTACCTGGTTGTGCCATCCCAATGGGTCTCCGTTTGGTGTTTGGGCGGTTCCACCACTCAAACCCATGGTAACCTATGTCCAGTACTACCGGTGGACACTGGGCGGTACTACCGCTGCCTTCCAAGCACCGGAAGTATTGTCTCCAACCACCGGTCTGTACCAGATGAGCGGTACAACCGCTCCCCAGAGCGGTTCTACCGGGGCGTGTCTATGGGCCTATATATACTCAACGGGGCTGAAGGGTTTTCTTTTTCCCTTCGCCATCGTTCCTCTTCTCTGCGCCTTAGCCGCCGACCCTATTTGCCCCTGCCCCGAAGTGCGTCTCACACTTCGGATCCTTGGGCTCTCCGTGGATTCTCTCCATGGAAGCCTCCCGATCTCTTCCCATGGATGGTGGTAATGCCTCGTGTTCTTTGCTCCTAGATCTTTCTAGGGTTCTTCCTTTGTCTAGGGCATTACTTAACTTTCCGCGATTAGTGTTTGAACTATGGAGTAGAAGAGATCTTTGTTTGCCTCCTGTCTTGTTTGCAGCACTTAGAATTCGGAATATTACTTGTGTGATTAGTATGCCTCGGTTAGACCTATGTCCCCTGGTAGTGCCACTGTCAGTGGTTCTACCGCCCCTACGGGCGATACAACCGCTAGAGCGGTACTACCGGCGGAGGAACCGGTACAACTGGAGTATATCAACCACCCAGCACTGTTCTATCTTCTCTGTTGCCGCAACATGTTCCTTTTCTGCTTGTGTGTGCAATCCTCTCATCCTTGCTGGGTTTTGTGTGCTTTTTTCGTGTGTGTGTTCAGGGGGCTCTAGTTCTCGCTTTGCTCCTCGCAAGACCAAGAAGAGGGCATGAATGACCTTGCGCCCGGTTGTGTCTGATGATGAAGAAGAAGTTGTGATTCCCACCAAGCCCACTTGCTGTGAAAAGTCTGCAGCTGCTAAGCAACGTGTGGTTATGCCATTGCATCGTTGGAAAGCCAAGGATTGGGAAGCCTTCCGATCAAAGAATCCGTATGAGGTTCCCATTGCTCCTCGTTGGACCACCGTTTAGTTCCAGAATGAGATGCAAGTGTGGATTGTTCATGAACTCTATGAGCACAACAAGAACAGATATGCCAAGTAGTGGACAATTGATCTTGACCATTGGAGGAACAACATGGAGTATTTTGGTGAGGCGCTGGCTCTCTGCGAGGAGTTTGATCTTGTCAAGCTCATGTCAGTCAACTGTGCCTTTGATGTTCAACTCATCCATCAGTTCTATGCCACGGTTCATTTTGGGGAAGATGATGCACGCACTCTCACCTTCATGTGTCATGATGAATTGTTTCACGTTCCCTGGAGGGCATTCTGCAATGCTATTGGGTATGAGGATACCGGTCTGGAAGGAAGGGGTGGCATTCGTCCTCATGACTTTCCTGAGTCCATGCTTAAGGAGAATCTTGCCCCTCTGTACATTCAGGGCCGTGGGATTATTGGAGAATCCAAGGATTTGGAGAAGGTCTATGACGTCATGCACTGAGTGTTCCGCAATGTGCTCTTGCCCAAGGTGGGCAATCAAGATGAGATTCATAGTTATCTGGTTGATTTGATGGTTGCTATGAAGACCATGGTGGGGACAGGGGCAACATTTGATGTGTCCAATTGGATGTGGCGTGAGATGTACAACATGGTCATCTACCGTAAAGTCCCAATCTATGCTCCGTTTGTCATGTGCTTTCTGAACTCTGTGTGGGCTATTCGTCGTCTTGGAGAGCTCCTCACTTCTCCAGACAACCTCACTGTTCATGAGGTCAAGCTCCTTAAGAAGAAGAAGCATGCCGAGCCTCGCTTCCCTGCCAATGCTCCTGAGGATGTCTATGCTACTTCTGACGATGAGGACTTTGAGCTGGAGCCAGGGGCCAAGCCTTCGTGGGTGGCCAAACTCACTGCCAAGGTGAAGAAGACCTTTTGTCTCCAGGCTAACATCCAGAAGAGGATGTATGAGGCACATGTCAATGAGAAGCTTGCATGACGTCGCCAAATTGCAATGATGAAGCACCTCAACATGCCGGTTCAGAGTGGCTCTGAGAAGAGCATCACCCCGGAGGAGCGTTGGATATCTACCCATAGCACCTGGACTGATGATGAAGCCCCTCCCCAGCCATCCTACTCGTTTGCAGCAGCTGACAATGCCATGGAAGAATCTGATCACGACGACGATGACGGCTCTGATGATGAGGATCCAGATGCGACCAAGGAGTCAGAGGAGGACGCCTGAGCTTTGGGATGCTAGCTTCGCTCTTTTCCTTTTTGGTGTCTTGATGCCAAAGGGGGAGAGGGTTCTATAGGTCTCGGGGATTTGCATGGGTTTTTCTTTTTCTCGTTTTCTCATGTTGGTCTTTGTTCGTGGACTTGTTTTGTTCCTTGTTGTGTGTGAGACTTGTTACTCCTGTTACCTTTCCGTTCATCGATCATTATCGTTATTATTGCATTCTAAACATTATATTGTCAGAGTGGTGAGTCTATAAAATCTAGGGGGAGTCTAGTCTTGAAAGTGTGCCCATGCTTTCTAACAGCTAGTTCCTATTGGGGCACATATTCAGGGGGAGTTCCGTCTAGATTTCATTGACTTATCTCTTGCAAATCGTGTTGTTGTCATCATCCACCAAAAAGGGGGAGATTGAAAGGGCATTTCCCTACTTTATGTTTTGGATGATGATGACAACCCTTTGTTGGTCTAATCGTGTGCTATATGTTTCAGGTTCTCGATGCTTAGGCTTACATCGGATTGCTATTGCCTCTCGTAGGAAAAGATCAAAGACGTGTCCTCTACGCTTTTATTTTCTTTGGTCGTAGGGAACCCGTACTATCAAGAGGGAATCCTCATTAGAAAGTATTGTGGGAATCTTTTCACGTACACGTTCATCACCTCTCCTTTGTCTTCCTCAGGTGTGTGTGTGAGAGAGTTTTCCTTGTCTCTTCCCCTATCTTTCCTGCTCACTGTTTCTGCCCAGCGGTTGTACCGCTCTCTGGAGCGGTTGTACCGCTGGGTCTTGTCGCTCACCAGCTTTGCTCGAGCGGTTGTACCGCTGCCTCCGGGCGGTGGTACCGCCACCATGCTCTACAAATGCTGGGGCGATGGTTCCGTCCATGCACCGCTCAAGTACCGCTCGCGCTTCTGTTTTGATGCGGTTCTTGGGTGGTAGTGCCCGGTTGGTCCGGTTGTTCCACGATGACCGGTACCACCGGTGGTCCGAGCGGTTATTCCGCTCAGAACTTAGCCGCCCAAGAGATCAAGGCCATGCGGTTGTTCTAGCCAGGCACCACCCCAAGTACCGGTCAAGCTCCTGTTTTGATGCGGTGGTTGTGCGGTGGCCAGGCGGTTAGTCCAGTTATTTTTCTTAGCCGGTACTACTGACCGCTTGTCCAGTTGTATCGCTTGGTAGGGTTCTGCAGATACACCGTGAGTCCCGGTTGTACCGGGATGAGGACCGGTTGTACCGCTGCAGTGCAAAAAATGCAGTAACGGTTGGAATCGAGGGTTACTATATAAGTGAGCTTCTCCCACCTACCACTCTCACCTTTGACCTCTCTCACTCCACCATTAATGCACTTCAAGCTCTCTTGCCCGATCTCTCTCTCTAGCCACTCAAACTTGTTGATTTGCTAGGGATTGAAGGAGGAGACCTAGATCTACACTTCCACCAAAGGATATTTGCTTCCCCCATACTTTCTTGTGTGGATTTTGTTACTCTTGGGTGTTTGAGCACCCTAGACGGTTGAGGTCACCTCGGATCCATATTCCATTGTGGTGAAGCTCCGTGGTTTCGTTGGGAGCCTCCAATTAAGTTGTGGAGAGAGCCCCAACCTTGTTTGTAAAGGTTCGGTCGCCGCCTTCAAGGGCACCAATAGTGGAATCACGGCATCTCGCATTGTGTGAGGGCGTGAGGAGAATAGGGTGGCCCTAGTGGCTTCTTGGGGAGCATTGTGCCTCCACACCGCTCCAACGGAGACGTACTTCCTCTCAAAGGGAAGGAACTTCGGCAACACATCCTCGTCTCCACCGTCTCCACTCTTGGTTATCTCGTGCCTTTACTTGTGCAAGCTTATTTGTTTCATATCACTTGCTTGCTTGTGTTCCTATCCTTGTTGCATCATATAGGTTGCTCACCTAGTTGCATATCTAGACAACCTACTTTGATGCAAAGTTTAAATTGTTAAAGAAAAGCTAAAAATTGTTAGTTGCCTATTCACCCTCCTCTAGTCAACCATATCGATCCTTTCAGCCGCGAGGCAAGCTCCCTGGCAGGCGTATGTCGCATCTGAGAGAGTTAGACAATTGGCTCATTGGTAGAAGGGTCGTGCGAGGGCCGTGAGGGTGGCGGAGGACGCCCGTGCCAAAGCACTGAGTGCAGTAGGGCCCAAGCGCCTCATCTACAATTGGTGGTACGTGGACCGGGTGCATGCTTCCAGCGAGGAGTACCTGTTGGCGCCGGATCACCACACCGGTGAGATCGCGCTCGCCCGCCAACAAGTCGCCAATCAACACCTCACGAGTTGTGAGGCTGAGGAAGTGGCATTGTGTTGGCGCGCTGGGAAACGGCCGCGCACCAGGGCACTCGTGGTGCACCGGAAGCGCTCCTGTGAGTGACGTGGCTTTTATTAGGAATATAATTTAGTTTCGTAAGGCGATCTCATTAGTTTTGGGACGCAAATGGTAAATCCTGAACGTTCGGGAATTATTAGCGGCCTTAATTAAGTATGTATAGAAGGAAAAGTTTGGAAACCTTGTGTATCCGTACGCATTTTGTAAGTACGTGCATATAGCACAAACTTTACTATATACTATGGCACTACACGTCTCTCCCTATATATGCTTGCAGACTGTGCTACTCCCTCCATCCAGGTAAATAAGTCATCTTTGGTTGTGCACCGTGACCAAGAAGCAGGGAAGACTTATACCCCTAGACGGAGGGAGTACTACTGTTACTTATGTACGTGCAAATGCACGTTTTAACATTACGATGCAGTTTTTGTAAAAGTAGAAAAACAGAACTAGTCAAGCTTGTGAAATGATTCAATGCAAAACAAATGCAAATATGCTCGTTTGATTGTTTACTTTTAGCTTCCTTCTCTATGGTTATTTCTCTATCATACTTTGTACGGAGTATCTCACTGGTCGGGAAGGCATGCAAATTCCCAAACCGCTTCCTGCACCCTGTATCAATTTTTTTGCCTAACAAGTTGTGCCGTGTTGGAATTCCAACTTGAGTACTACTACTAGGAGTACCACAGGCCAGTTCTTTTAGGCTTCTAGATTAGTAATCCCATAAATACTACCTCCGTCTTGGTTTATTGGTCCCCATTGTAATCTGTGTCAAATTTTGACCATAAATTGAACTAATGAAATGTTTGTGCATGACACATGCACTAACATTTATCAGTTAAATCTTTGGTCAAAATTTAGCACAAAATACAATGGTGAAGAATAAACCAGGACTGAGGTACTAGTAGTTTAGAAGCCCAAATAAATGAGTGAGGCGCCTTAATGTTACTCTCCACTGTGACTAGTCTTATGGGAAAAGTTGGGGAAGAGACAACTTATTTTTAAGCCGCCAAAAGAACTGGCCCTTGGAGTACTAGCTAGGGATACTAGGAGTAGTAGCTAGGGCTCGAGTGTGTGATATGAACCGGAGAAAGTAAATGCAGAGAGATGAAATGCAAAAAAGACGGAGGGATGTGATGGTTGCTTGTCCGTTTATTTTACCAGGCCACTTATTACTGGGAGTGGTTGGGTTTTGTGATATGACGACTTTACTGCCGTGCCACGAGCGGGGTGAGACTCCCGTGCAGTGCCGCCCTCTACACTAGTACTACATCGGTCGTGGTTTATTAGCCCCCCACTGAATTTGACTGAAGAATTAACTGACAAAATGTTAGTGCATGTCAGCAAAAACTATATCATTGGCTTCGTATTTGAACATAGTTTTCAATGATATAATTTTAGGTGACATGCATGAGCATTTATAGTACTATATATAATGTTACTTAAATTTTTGGTCGTACTATAGTAAGGTGCCCGTGCGTTGCACGAAACAGTGAAATGCATTGGTCGGGAGTTGTTTATTTTGACAAAGGATGTGGGGGTCATCTCATGTGTAACGGGTATCGATAGGTTTCTTCGGATATTATTTCATCTCTAGAGCTCACAAACATCCGGGTGAAATATATATAAAAAAGTATCTTTCACAAACAAAAGCGTTCGACTGTTCAAACTGCATCCAAATCTTGTGAAGAAATAACACTTATTGTGCTTTGCAAGAAATGATCTTTAAGAATTAGTTTTTGAGTATCGATTGTTATACATGTTGGCTACAGATGACATGGCACTTTCTTATAGTCAACAGTTGGCTCTACTATTAAGTATTAACCATGCTCTTATACACCTAGACGGAGGGATTAAATCAGGATGATTTGGAAGGGGGCAGAGGAGATGTAAGAAACGGTTCACCATAAGTATTTCGGCAGTACTGTAGTAAAAATTCTCAGTTAATCTCATACATGGCAAGCGAGAACTCTAACGGAGCAAAAGCATACATGGAAGATTCTGGACTAAACCATAAATGGATACACTTTTATTCAAGCGCGATACTCTAATAGAGCAAGATCATGCATGGAAGGTTCTATACTATATAAATAAGAAGTCTCCACATGCTTAGACAGCGGATTACATTGAGCGAAGACTAATGATCAACATTTAACTTGGTAATGCGTATGTCCAGGTGAACCTCCTTGGAGTCCCCGTGCAACATGATGGGGGGGGGGGGAATCATACCATGCGTCTTCCATGTCCACATCAGCGGGAAGGTCCCAGCTTGGCAAAGTCCTAGTCAGCGTCATGGAGCTAGTGTGGCCCACGTACCTCTGGGGGGCAGTAACAGTGAGCACGCACCCATACATCGGCCTCGTGTCAGTGTCAACGTCAACGGCGGCGCCCCTAACGCACACTACAGAGACAGGGCGGCGGCTTGCGCGGGCCTCGCTGATGCCCATGATCAAAAGGAAGACGCGTCGTCCTCCTCTGAGACTAGCAGGCAGCGGTGATCCTCCAGCAACTCCAGCATGGTGAACGGGTAGCACGTCTCGTACTTGATGTTCTCCGCCAAGGGCCAGTAGTGATCGCCGGATGCCTGCATGAGATGATGCACGAGGTCCACCGGTGATCCCCAAAATGACATCGGGCACTCATAGCAGTAGACGAAGGGCTCCTTGGAGGCATCGACCAGGCCGTCCATGAAACGGGAGTGGCTATAGGGGACGTTGCGCCAGTTGAATATATGAGCAAGTTACTACGAGATTTAGTCCGAATAAGCACAAAATAAATCATGACGGCTATAACAGAGATTAAACTAATCATGTGGACTAGCATAGTAGATGAACATATCGAATATAGGACACATACTAGAAACATGAATTCTACCACGATTTCGAATAGGAAGGACAGAAGCACATACGGTGCAACGGGATCAGCACCGTTGGCGTTGAGGTTGTCGCCCATGTCGTTGAGGAAGAGGTTGCCGAGGTCGGGGAAGAAGTCGTCGTCGGTGAAGTCATCGCTGCCAGTAGTCGCGAGAGTGTGCTCCCCAAATTTCAACAACGCCCTCTGAATGGAGCGCGGGAGGGAGTGGCTGTAGGGTCCGTTGCCGCCGCCGAATGGAACGCAGGAGTAGCACACGAAGCAGTAGATGGTGCTCCTCCATAGTCTCTATCTCTACTCTTATCTCTATCTCTACTACTCTTCTTTATTTTTTTTATAATATACTAGTAGATGTCAAATGGAATAGTACTGCGCTGCCCGCTGCACGCCCGGCTGAACATGCCTCCTCGTCTCCATTAAACGCCTCCGTTAAACCTGCATGCAAACTGAGAAACCTACTCCGGCCCGTGGGAGGAAATTTGTCGGTTGCCGTTAGAGAATAATAGAGTCACGTCCAATCCATTTGAGTTAATTGCGTGTATGATTCTCCCTCTATAAAAAGTTAATTGCATCCTTAATCTTGTATTCTAAGTACTCTATGGGTTCCACTGTCAGTATAGTGTACATGACTTGCAGGCTGGCTACAGATTCGTACAGAAAGTTAAAAAGAAACAAATCCATCCTTAATCTTGTATTCTAAGTACTCTGTGGGTTCTGCTCCTAGTACATTAGCGAAAGAAGTATATATATTAAAAATATATAAAAAGCTATAGTTTTGGACATAATTCAAACTCAGGTCATTGCGGTGCAAGCATCCGACCTGGACCAGTACAGCAGGTGTTCATTGCGGACGATGCAAGAGATAAACCTCTATAGCAATGAGCACGTCCATTGCAGCGGATCCAAAGTAGAATAATACATATTCACAAATTTGAAAGAAAACAGTTTAGTTTTGATATACATATCACTAAAAATATCTTATGTTTCACTCCAAATATATTCTTTGGGCTGTTTTGATGAGGTAAGGGAGGAATGTGGTTGGTTTCAAGATACTAAGGGGTTTTGTGTAAACTAGAGCAGAGAAGTGGGAATTGTTGCAAAAGGCCACAACTTACATGACAATCGTTAGATGCAGATCTAATGGTCAGAAATGGCGGATGGCAGACACACTATCATCACCAACTGAGTCTTTTATAGGAGTAAGTAATATAGGAGTAGGAGTAGAGAAAAAACTGAGTTTGTGATGATTGTGTGGCTGCCATCTTATAGTATAGACCGTCTGATCTATATCTGACGGATAGAAAGCAAGTTATGACAATTTTACAAAAGATACCCGCACCTCTCTCCATGTTTACAGATAAGGCCTCGCATCGTCCATCCTTATTTCCCACAACCTCATTGCTGAGCAATTAAAAAGGGAAGTCTCTGGAACAATCTGGCATGGTGGCCGCTGCCGGCGCCGTCCATCCCCATGCCTCCGCCCAGTCCGACCACCAGTCACCACCACACCCCACTCCTCCTCACCTTATCTATCATCTTTCTCGAGATATCATTTTTTCGATGAAATGGTCGAGATACCATTTTTCTGATAAAATTCTCGAGATATCATTAGTTTTTACACACGGGATTACTCCTTCATGGGTCAATCACAACAGGTGTTCTATAAAAAAATGCATCTTGATGTTCTGTGCAGTGCACATGCATCTTGCTAGTTTTTTTGCATATAATTCCAAACACCATGTAGACATGGTCTTTGACCATTTTACAACTATGTTAGTATCATTGTTAGTGGTCAGCCGGTGCAAGTTATAGCCTCGGGTGTTTTAACATTTTTTAGTAATGATATCTGGCGATTGTTCGCCATGAGCTCAATCCTGGCGAATCCCACGTAATCATTAGATTTCCATCTGACGATGGCCTCTTTTCAGCCATAGTATTTGACAAAACGACCACCCTTACACACGTACTGTAACTACGTCGCGGGCGTTTGCAACTGCCATGTCTGCCAGCGAATGTTTGCTGGGGATTGGAGTTAGCACCGATGGCAGTTCATAGTCGTTCCATGCTCGGGCATTGAAGTTTGTAACTATTTTAGATTAGAATATACTACTCCTCCGGTGCTAGTAGTAGAGCAGAGTCCTACTCCACTCAAGCAAGTTAGGGCATAGTAGTAGGTACTGTAGGGAGTACAAGTACTGTGACCACTCAAGCAAGTTGTCTCGCATCGATATGACCCTACGTTGATGGTATGTGTCTCGTAAGTCAAGCGGCATGTTGTAGTCATCATCACCTGTCCACTTCCCACAACACATATTCGCTTCTCCATCTTTGTAAGCACATAATCGTCCAATCTTCCATCCCCGCTAAGGCGCCTCCCTCCTCTTCTGAAACCCAAGCACTAGCAATGGTAGAACCGAGCATCGTCCGCTAAAGTGGCTGGAATTCGCTCCCGACAGAGGTAATCAACCTCATTGTTTCGCGTGTGGACAACCTCAGTACCATGCCGCTCGCCGCGTGCTCGTCGGGGCTGTACCGTTTACTCAAAGCCCTCAGGCCGGAGATTTTTAAGCCAGCTCCTTGCTTGCTGATGCCACCTGATCTTTAGAAACGGCGTGTCACGCAGCATAACGATCGTAGGGTGGCGAGCATCAACCCTCTTGATTGTGATCCGATCCCCGTCACCCTCAACTACATTAACGGTATGTATTGGGTCGGCATGAACACGTCTTGGATGCTGCTCATCGACGGTCGCGGCAGCTGGATGCTCGTGGAGGTCTACACCCGGCGATTGAACCCCCTTCCATTGATTAACATTGCACCTCTTTGGCACCGCGGCCCAGAATACTCAGAATCTTACAGTAGCCAACATGATACCAAGTTTGATTTGCTCAAGGTTGTAATCTGCCAAGTGCCCACAAGATCTGCGAATTATAAAGACTTCAGGCTAATTGCGTTCTTCAACCGCGGTCTCACCTATCTGACAGCACTACAAAAAAAGACACATCCGTGACATTTTGGGCCGAATGAATTTTTTTTCTGTCATACTTATGACACTTCTATGACGATAATTGTGACAAAACCCGGTATCATCATAGATGTAGTGGGGTCCTACTTCTATGATAAAAAATCATGACAGAAAATGGGCTTTTCGGCGGGCCGGAGATGCAGCTGCATGACATTCTTTGGGCCGTCCATGACGAAAAAAACCGTGGTAGAAGTGAGGTCGAGGAAAATATCGGAGTGTTCTCGGTTACGGTGGGTGGTCGGGGCTGAGCGATGCGCGTTTCTCTTGTACACGCACATGCGTGGGTGCTAGGCGTTGGGCTCTAACTGAACCTGAGCGATTGCACTCCAGGCTACGCGTTACTGAACCCGAGCGATCGATCAATGGGTGTTAACTGAACCCGATCGAGCGATTCCATTGCTACTGCTGCTAACTGAAGCCGATCGATGCTGCCTCTGGATGAACAGTGAGCATTGCTGGGGGGGTTGGATGAACAGTTCCCGATGGGGGTGGATGAACAGGACCCCGTGGTGTTGCCTCTGGATGAATAGTGAGCGTTGCTGGGGGGTTTGGATGAACAGTTCCTGGTGGGGGTGGATGAACAGGACCCCGTGGTGTTGCCTCTGGATGAACAGGACCCCGATTGATCGAGCCGGTTGGGGCTGGATCAACAGGACCCCGTGGAGGGCTGGATGATTAGGACCACCCCATGGAGGGCTGGATGATTAGGACCACCCCGTGGAGGGCAGAATGAACAGTAGATGGTAGAGCGCTAGCTGAACAGTAGCCCATGGAGGGGTGGTTGAATAGGAGCCCGTGGAGAGGGCAGGTTGAACAGTAGCCGGTGGAGTACCGCGCGGTGGAGGCTGGATGAACAGGAGCCCGTGGATGAACATTCGCAGGTGGAGGCTAGAGGAGGTCGACGGTGGATGAACAATAGCCCATGGAGGCTGGAGGGGGTCGACGGTGGAGATGAACAATATCCCATGGAGTCCCGTTTTGCGGTACGCCACACCCCTCCTGATGAACAGGATTCCGTTTCATCCGTAGCGCTCCAACACAAGTCTGTTTCCTCCGTTTTGTGGTACGCCACACCCCTCCCGATCAACAGGACCCCCGTTTCGACCGTAGGAGGTCCGTTTCCTTCGTTTTGCGGCATGCCAGACCCCTCCCGATGAAACAGGATCCCATTTCAAACGTGGCCGGTCGAACACAAGGCCGTTTCCTCCGTTCTGCGGTACGCCAGGCCTCGTTTCCATTGGCTGTTCCGTCCAAGCCCTCCCGATGAACATGATGACGCATTCCGTTCCGACCCAGCCGGTTGGCTCCCCATGAACACGACGACGACGCAGTTTCTCCGTTCCGACCCAGCCATGTACACGAGCCCTGGCCGTACGTATGCGCGAGTATGCGTTCGAGAGCCTGCCCGTATGTACGTACGTGGCCGTATTTTCTTTCTTGCGCACTGGCCGCTGTACGTACATGTACATGCTACGTGCGCGCCTCTACTACGACACATGCGCGCCTCTACATCGACCAGTATGTACGTACACGTTCGCGACCAGAATGACAACGCTACGTATGCTTCGACTAGGTGGGTCCTGACTGTCAGGCACTTCCTTGCGTGCGAAGATGTAGCTGGTGGGTCCCAGCAGTCAGGGGGCGAATCGTTTTTTTTGCCCGGATGCACTTCCTTGCATGCGAAGATGTAGCTGGTGGGTCCCAGCAGTCAGGGGGCGAATCGTTTTTTTTGCCCGGATGCACTTCCTTGCATGCGAAGATGTAGCTGGTGGGTCCGAGCAGTCAGGGGAAACATTTTTTCACGAAATACGGTGGCCCGTCCGGTGGGTCCCCGCTGTCAGGTGGAGGAATAATTATTTTGCGTGTAATAAGGAGGCACTTCCTTGCTACGGCCGTGGACCCAACTGTCAGCCTTTCCACGTAAAGTCCACGTCCGATAAAAGCCGTTCCTTGACCACGTTGACCACGCCGCGCCGAGAGCTCCAGGGCGGTTGACCACGGCGAGGCCTAGGAAGGGGACGACGTGGAGCCGGGGAAGACGCGGCAGCGGAAGCCCGCTCGGAGAGGAGTACGAGGGTTCACTGGTTCGGCTGCCGTGTGAGGTTGTCGTCACCACAGGGCCTGGCCAGCGGTGGGAATAGTAGGGGGCGGTGAGGCCTCCGCGGCAGCACAGCCGACCACGGGAGGCAGGAGCATGCGGCACAACCAACGCTGCTTTGGGCGGCTGGAGCAAGAAGACCAGAGGTTGAAGAAGCACTACGGCTGTTGGATGGACATTGTACGGTCACTGGAGCTAGAATCGTTCATATTGACTAAGTTGACAAAGCACTCCGTCCCCGTCAACTTAGTAGGCCCACAAGTCAGCCTCCCACCAAGGTGGGTCCGAACTAGCAGGGGGAGTATTCATTTTTTTGTGCGTAATAAAGAGGCACTTCCTCGTGCGAAGATATAGCTGGTGGGTCCGAGTTGTCGGCGGCGGTAACGTTTTTCACGAAATATAGAGGCCCTTCCGGTGGGTCCCAGATAACATGTGGAGGAATCATTATTTTGCGCGTAATAAGGAGGCATTTCCTTGCGTGCGGCCGTGGACCCAGCTGCCAGCCTCTCCACGTACAGTCCACTTCAGATGCATGTCGGTCGTTGACCACGTTGACCAGGCCGCGCCGAGAGCACCAGGGCGGTGGATGACGGCGAGGCCTTGGAAGGGAACCACACGGAGGCAGGGAAGACTCGGCAGTTGTTTCCCACGCGGAGGGGAGTACGACTGTACGAGGGTTTACTGGTTCGTCTGCCGTCGCCGGAGAATAACAATAGGTGTGGGTGAGTAGAGGGATGGCTAGGCCAGCGATGGGAGTATGATGGGGCGGTGAGGCCTGCGCGGCATCACAGCCGACCGTGGGGAGGAGGGAGCAGGCATTCTCGCCGGCGCTTGTTTGAGTGGGTGGAGCAGGAAGAGCAGAGATTGAAGAAGCACAACGACCATTGGATGGAAATCCAACAGTCACTACTTGTGCGTCAACCTTTTTTTAGGAAAGCCTCAAATATGTGGAAAACAACATACAACCCATCTGCCATTATTTCTAATAATTTACAGCCCATTTGCTAATTCTTAAGGTTTTTTGGAGCCCATATTCTTTTTGTTAGCATTACAACCCATGTTGTGGCCACGGTTAAAAAAATATAGGAAATTTTGCATATTTCGGTGCGGTCTGAACTGCTTTTAATCCCGAAATTTCGAGTCACATTCAAACTAATTTTAAAAATAAATGTATATCAATATAAAATCCAACAAATTGTCCATGCATAAAAATCAATGCAATTTAAAATCTTGAAATGAAAAAAAGAAATTTGAAATTAATTGCCGGTTTGATGTGTTTTAAAAATGTACAACCCATGTCTCATTACTGATAGGCCATTTTCTCGGCCAGCCGAATGAAGCTCTCCTCGTCTTGAAAGATTTGCAGCCCAACAGGCCTAACAAAGCGACTTACTTGGCAAATCACAAAAAACTGGGGTGTGGCCGTGGACTCAGCTGTCAGCCTATCCACGTACAGTACTCTTCCGATGGAAGTCGGTCGTTGACCACATTAACCACGCCGCGCCGAGAGCACCAAGGTGATGGACGACGGCGAGGCCTCGGAAGGGGACGACACAGAGCCGGGGAAGACGCGACAGTGGATGCCCATGCGGAGGGTTCACTGGTTCGGCTGCGGTGTGAGGCTGCAGTCGCCGCAGAATAACAGGGGTGTGGGTGAGTGGAGGGATGGCCTGGCAAGCGGTGGGAGTAGTATGGGGGCGTTGAGGCCTCTGCGGAAGCACAACCAACCACGGGAGGCAGGAGCAGGCGGCACAACCGGCGCTGCTTTGGGCGGCTGGAGCAAGAAGACCAGAGGTTGAAGAAGCACTAAGGCCGTTGGATGGACATCGTACGGTCACTAGAGCTAGAATCGTTCATATTGACTAAGTTGATAAAGCCCTCCCTCCCCGTCAACTTAGTAGGCCCACAAGTTAGCCTACCACTATGGTGGGTCCCAGCTGGCAGGGGTATTCATTTTTTTGTGCACAATAAGGAGGCACTTCCTTGCGTGCGAAGATATAGTTGGTGGGTCCAACCTGTCAGCGGAGGGAATGTTTTTTTCACGAAATACAGAGGCCCTTCCGGCGGGTCCTAGATGTCAGGTGGAGGAATCATTATTTTGCGCGTAATAAGGAGGCATTTCCTTATGTGCGGTTGTGGACCCAGCTGTCAGCCTCTCCACGTACAGTCCACTTCCGATGGATGTTGTTCGTTGACCACGTTGACCACGCCGCGCCGAGAGCACCAGGGCGGTGGACGACGGCGAGGCCTACGAAGGGAACGACACGGAGCCGGGGAAGACACGGCAATGGATGCCCACACGATGGGGAGTATGAGGGTCGACTGGTTCGGCTGCCATCGCCGAAAAATAACAGGAGGTGTGGGTGAGTAGAGGGATAGACAGGCTAGGGATGCGAGTATATGATGGGGCCGTGAGGCCTCTGCGGCAGCACAGCCGGCCATGGGAGGCAGGAGCAGGCGGCACGACCGGCGCTGCTTTGGGCGGCTGGAGCAAGAAGACCAGAGGTTGAAGAAGCAGTATGGCCGCTGGATGGACAACGGACGGTCACTGGAGCTAGAATCTACAATATTGACTAAGTTGACAAAGCCCTCTGTCCCCGTCAACTTAGTAGGCCCACAAGTTAGCCACCCACTATGGTGGGTCCCAGCTAGCAGGGGGTATTCATTTTTTTGTGCGTCATAAGGACGCACTTCCTTGCGTGCGAAGATATAGCTGGTGCGTCTGACCTGTCAGCGGGGCGAACGTTTTTTTCACGAAATACAGAAGCCCTTCCCGTGGGTCCTAGCTGTCAGTTGGAGGAATCATTATTATGCGCGTAATAAGGAGGCATTTCCTTGCGTGCGGCCATGGACCCAGTGGTCTGCCTCTCCACGTACAGTCCACTTCCGATGATGTCGTTCATTGACCATGTTGACCAGGCCGCGCCGAGAGCACCAGGGCAGTGGATGACGGCGATGCCTAGGAAGGGAACGACACGGAGCCAGGGAAGACTCAGCAGTTGTTTCCCACGTGGAGGAGTACGAGGGTTTACTGGTTCGTCTGCCGTCCCCGAAGAATAACAGCAGGTGTGGGTGAGTAGAGGGATGGCTAGGCCAGCGATGGGAGTACGGTGGGGCAGTGAGGACTGTGCGACAGCATAGCCGGCCGCGGGAGGAGGGAGCAGGCAGTCCCGCCGGCGCTTGTTTGAGATGCTGGAGCAGGAAAAGCAGAGATTGAAGAAGCACGACAGCCATTGGATGGACATCCAAAAGTCACTGCTCTCATGTGCATTATTTCTAATAATGTACAACCCATTTGCTAATTCTTAAGAACTGTTTTGGAGCCCATCTTATTTTTGTTAGCATTACACCCCATATTGTGGCCACGGTTAAAAAGTATACGAATTTTTGCATATTTCGGTGCGGTCAACTCTTTTGAATCCCGAAATATCGATTCAGACTATTTTGAAAAATAATTTATATAAATATAAAATCCAAATAATTCTCCATGCATAAAAATCAATGGAATTTAAAATCTTGTAATGAAAAAAATTGAAACTAATTCCCGGTTTGATGTATTTTAGAAATGTACAACCCATTTCTGGGCAAACCGAATGAAACTCTCCTCGTCTTGAAAGATTTGCAGCCCAGCAGGGCTGATAAAGCAAGTAGGCCTCGTTTGGGTATTTCTTTTAAAAAATAGAACTGGGCTAGCCATTTTCAACAAGAAAAAAACTCAACTGGGCTCATGATGTGGTAAACATAAATAAAACCCTGGCTAGACGGGCCACAGCCCCCGCATAGCCCCACTGTTACCCTGATCCGTCGCTAAAACTAGTATAAATAACAACTGTTTGTTCCTCAAAAAAAAACTGCGCTACCTGCTGGGTCCCTGGTGTCAGCCGCTCGTAGTGTAATTCTCTCGTTTATTGACTACATTGACAATGGCGTGAGCCCCAGATGTCCAACCATTAGGAGGAACCATATTTTTGGGCTTGTAATATAGAGGCACTTGCTTACGTACTGCCATGACGCTGGTGGGTCCCTACTGTCATCCTCTCCACGTATAGTCATCTCCTTGTTCCTCTCGGTTGTTGACGACATTGACAACGCAAGAGGGCGGCGCACCGCGCACGGCGAGCAAACAATGGCCGCAAGGCGGAGGATGACGACGAGGCCTTGGACGGAACGAACAGGAGCCGTGGAAGATGCGTCGGTCCAGTCGTAGGTTCGAGTGCGGATGCGTGTTCGGGCTGACGTCGCCGGAGAATAACAGGACGTGTGGGGGAATAGAGGGAGGGACTGGCCAACGTTGGAGGGTACGTACGGTAGGGCGGTAGAGGCGCAGCCAGCCATGGGAGGTGGGAGCAGGCAGTGCCGACAGGGTGGTTTGGTTTGGGTGGCTGGAGGAATAAGAAGACAAGAGATAGAAGATACACGACATATGTTGGATGTTAATTCAAGGGCTGGTAGGCAAAATCTTTTGTTGACTGGCTAGTAAGTCGACACCACCTTGGATAGGCTATTTCCTCGCAGGTGCGAAACGTCAGAATCCAAATCTGTCACGGTCATGCAACCTTTCCTATGAAAATTTACAACCCATTTGATGTGCTAGTTCGAAATAAGTTTGTGGGTGCTGGTGGGGGCTAATCACTTGGTCTCTGTAATGCACAGTGAGCTCAAGCAGCCGGCGAGAGTGATGTTATTTCCCTTGGTTGGGATTTGTTAGTTGTTACAATATTTCATTCTAAATTAAACGACTGGCAAGCCATTTGCCTTGCTTCAAAGAAAATATGACAGTCACAGCCGAGTTGGAAAGGGCAAGAACATCTAGCTCCAGCTCACAAACTGTACAAAAGCATGAGGGTTAATTGTTCATCAGGTTTACAAAAAAATCCAGGTTGAATAGGGCAACAACATCTAACTCAAGCACTGTTTTCGGCAGTCATAGTCAAATGGATCGGCCAGGTCCATAGAATGAACATCCTGGGTCGTAAAATTTACTGGATTATGACCACAATATGTTGTAAATAGAAGCCCGACATGTTCAGGAGCTCTTTTGCCCACCTGAAACTCCTTTTTTTGCTCTTCCACATACCATCCATCAAAACCATGCTGCTGATAAACTTAAGCCTGATGGACAATAGTAACCTCGCCTTCAGCAGGAAGAATGTGACAAATCTAGTGTTTGCATGGTTGGCTACATATCATTCTAGCGTTATTGTCTTCAATCGAATCTCATGAGAAGTGAGAAAATCCTGATGCTTACGGATCCACCGACTGGCTATAACTTTCTTACCCCGTCCCGTTGCCTAAATATACATGAAGATTGAAACGGTTAAGGTCTAAAAAAGAGTGTCAAAAGAGCAATAGCTGAACGGTTATTCAAGTACACTATATGTGGGCTTCCAATGTGCATGAAATTATCACCTTCATATACAACTTCTCCAGACATGGAAAGCATTGCAGCAAGCCAATAATCTTGTTCAGATCAAAACTATTCATTTGGATATATAAGATCTTGACAAAATCCAGCACCATTGATAGGCCATCCATGGAGAAACTCTTCATTGAGCATAGAACATAATATTAGTACAAAATGTGTACTCCAAGATTTATAACTTATGCGCAGAAATTTAAAATGCAGCTTATGGTTACAAGTGTAGATGATAATGTAAATTACCTGAAGAACTGTGGAGCCAAATGATACGTCTTCAACGTATCTATAATTTTTGATTGCTCCATGCTATATTATCTACTGTTTTCGACATTATTGGGCTTTATTATCCACTTTTATATTATTTTGTGACTAACCTATTAACCGGAGGCCCAACCCAGAATTGTTGTTTTTGCCTATTTTAGGGTTTCGAAGAAAAGGAATATCAAATGGAGTCCAAACGGAATGAAACCTTCGGGAACGTGATTTTATCACCGAACATGATCCAGGAGACTTGGACCCTACATCAAGAAACAAAGGAGGAGGCCACGAGGTAGGGGGCGCGCCTACCCCCGAGGCATGCTCTCCACCCTCGTGGGCCCCCTGTTGCTCCACCGACGTACTCCTTCCTCCTATATATACCAACGTACCCCCAAACGATTAGATACGGAGCCAAAACCCTAATTCAATCGCCGTATCCTGTATCCACGAGATCCCATCTTGGGGCCTATTCCGGAGCTCCGCCGGAGGGGGTATCCATCATGGAGGGCTTCTACACCAACACCATAGCCTCTCCGATGAAGTGTGAGTAGTTTAGTTCAGACCTCCGGGTCCATAGTTATTAGCTAGATGGCTTCTTCTCTATTTTTTGATCTCAATACAATGTTCTCCCCCTCTCCTGTGGAGATCTATTCGATGTAATCTTCTTTGTGCGGTGTGTTTGTTGAGACTAATGAATTGTGGGTTTATGATCAAGATTATCTATGAACAATATTTGAATATGCTCTGAATTCTTTTATGTATGATTGGTTATCTTTGCAAGTCTCTTCGAATTATCAGTTTGGTTTGGCCTACTAGACTGGTTGTTCTTGCCATGGGAGAAGTGCTTAGCTTTGGGTTTGATCTTGCGGTGTCCTTTCCCAGTGACAGAAGGGGCAGCAAGGCACGTATTGTATTGTTGCCATCGAGGATAACAAGATGGGTTTTTTTATCATATTGTATGAAACTATCCCTCTACATCATGTCATCTTGCTTAAGGCGTTACTCTGTTTTTAACTTAATACTCTAGATGCATGCTGGATAGCGGTCGATGAGTAGATGCAGGCAGGAGTCGGTCTACTTGTCTCAGACGTGATGCCTATATACATGATCATACCTAGATATTCTCATAACTATGCTCAATTCTGTCAATTGCTCAACAGTAATTCGTTCACCCACCATAAAGTACTTATGATCTTGAGAGAAGCCACTAGTGAAACCTATGGCCCCCGGGTCTATCTTCATCATATTACTCTTCCAATACTTAGTTATTTCCTTTGTTTTTTACTTTGCCTTTATTTTACTTTGCATCTTTATCACAAAAATACCAAAAATATTATCTTATCATATCTATCATATCTCACTCTCGTATGTGACCGTGAAGGGATTGACAACCCCTTATCGCGTTGGTTGCAAGGAGTTATTTGTTTTGTGCAGGTACTAGGGACACGCGAGCAACCTCCTAGTAGATTGATACCTTGGTTCTCAAAAACTGAGGGAAATACTTACGCTACTTTGCTGCATCATCCTTTCCTCTTCGGGGAAATCCAACGCAGTGCTCAAGAGGTAGCAAGAAGAATTTCTGGCGCCGTTGCCAGGGAGGTTCACGCAAGTCAAGATCTGACTCCCGACAACGAGCCATTTCTGGCGCCGTTGCCGGGGAGTCTACGCAAAAGTCAACATACCAAGTACCCATCACAACCCTTATCTCCCCCATTACATTATTTTCCATTTGCCTCTCGTTTTCCTCTCCCCCACTTCACCCTTGCCGTTTTATTTGCCCTCTCTCTCTATCCTCCCTCTCTTTCTCTATTTGCCTCTTTTTGCCCGTTTGCTTTTTGTTTGCTTGTGTGTTGGATTGCTTGCTTGTCATGATGGCTCAAGATAACACTAAATTATGTGACTTTACCAATACCAACAACAATGATTTTATTAGCACTCCGATTGCTCCTCTTACTGATGCTGAATCTTGTGAAATTAATGCCGCTTTGCTGAATCTTGTCATGAAAGATCCGTTCTCCGTCCTTCCTAGTGAAGATGCCGCTACCCATCTAAATAGCTTCGTTGATTTGTGTGATATGCAAAAGAAGAAAGATGTGGATAATGATATTGTTAAATTGAAGCTATTTCCTTTTTCGCTTAGAGATCGTGCTAAAGCTTGGTTTTCGTCTTTGCCGAAAAATAGTATTGATTCTTCGAACAAGTGTAAAGATGCTTTTATCTCTAAGTATTTTCCTCCCGCTAAGATCATCTCCCTTAGAAATGATATTATGAATTTTAAGCAACTTGATCATGAACATGTTGCACAAGCTTGGGAGAGGATGAAATTAATGATACGTAATTGCCCTACTCATGGTTTGAATTTGTGGATGATTATACAAAAATTTTATGCCGGATTGAATTTTGCTTCTAGGAATCTTTTAGATTTGGCCGCGGGAGGCACTTTTATGGAAATCACTTTAGGAGAAGCTACTAAACTCCTAGATAATATTATGGTTAATTATTCTCAATGGCATACTAAAAGATCTACTAATAAAAAGGTGCATGCGATAGAAGAAATTAATGTTTTGAGTGGAAAGATGGATGAACTTATGAAATTATTTGCTAGTAAAAGTGTTTCTTCTGATCCTAATGATATGCCCTTGTCTACTTTTATTGAGAATAATAATGAATCTATGGATGTGAATTTTGTTGGTAGGAATAATTTTGGTAACAACGCGTATAGAGGAAACTTTAATTCTAGGCCTTATCCTAGTAATCCCTCTAATAATTATGGTAATTCCTACAATAATTCTTATGGAAATTATAATAATATGCCCTCTGATTTTAAATCTAATATTAAAGAATTTATTACTTCGCAAAAGAATTTCAATGCTTTGATTGAAGAAAAATTGCTTAAGATTGATGATTTGGCTAGGAACATTGATAGAATTTCTCTTGATGTTGATTCTTTGAAACTTAGATCTATTCCACGTAAGCATGATATCAATGAGTCTCTCAAAGCCATGAAAATTTCCATTGATGAGTGCAAAGAAAGAACCGCTAGGATGCGTGCTAAGAAAGATGCCTTTATAAGAGCGTGTTCTTCTAGTTCCTATGAAAATAAAGATGAATCTCTAAAAGTTATCGATGTGTCCCCTATTAAATATTTGCTTTGCAATATGAATCTTAATAATGATGGACTGAATATGATCCACCTCTACCTAGAAGACGTTCCAAAAATTCGGAGTTTTTAGAAATTGATGCTAAATTTGATGAAAGTGGGATTGAAGAAATTAAAACCCTAGATGTTGCTAAACCCACTATTTTGGATTTCAAGGAATTTAATTATGAAAATTGCTCTTTGATTGATTGTATTTCCTTGTTGCAATCCGTGATAAATTCTCCTCATGCTTATATTCAAAATAAAGCATTTACTAAACATATCGTTGATGCCTTGATGCAATCTTATGAAGAAAAACTTGAGTTGGAAGTTTCTATCGCTAGGTAGCTTTATGATGAGTGGGAACCAACTATTAAAATTAAGATTAAAGATCATGAGTTCTATGCTTTATGTGATTTGGGTGCTAGTGTTTCCACGATTCCAAACACTTTGTGTGATTTGTTAGGTTTTCGTGATTTTGATGATTTCTCTTTAAACTTGCACCTTGCGGATTCCACTATTAAGAAACCTATGGGAAGAATTAATGATGTTCTTATTGTTTCACATAGGAATTATGTGCCCGTGGATTTTATCGTTCTTGACATAGACTGCAATCCTTCATGTCCTATTATTCTTGGTAGACCTTTCCTTAGAACGATTGGTGCAATTATTGATATAAAGGAAGGAAATATTAGATTCCAATTTCCGTTAAGGAAAGACATGGAACACTTTCCTATAAAGAAAATTAAATTACCTTATGAATCTATTATGAGATCCACTTATTGATTGCCTACCAAAGATGGCAATACTTAGATCTATCCTTGCTTTTTATGCCTAGCTAGGGGCGTTAAACGATAGCGCTTGTTGGGAGGCAACCCAATTTTATTTTTATTCCTTGATTTTTGCTCATGTTTAGTAATAAATAATTTACCTAGCCTCTGTTTTGGTTGTGTTTTTTGTGTTTAATTAGTGTTTATGCCAAGTAGAACCGTTGGGAAGACTTGGGGAAAGTCTTGATATCTTGCTGTAAAAAACAGAAACTTTAGCGCTCACGAGAACTGCTTCCATTTTTAATTGGAAAGTGATATTTAGTTAATTCTTTTTGCAGATTATTAATATATAAATTCCTCACGTCCAGAATTTTATTTTAGAATTTTTGGGGATCCAGATCTTGCGCTAGCTACATATTACTACAGACTGTTCTGTTTTTGACAGATTCTGTTTTTCGTGTGTTGTTTGCTTATTTTGATGAATCTATGGCTAGTAAAATAGTTTATAAACCATAGAGAAGTTGGAATACAGTAGGTTTAACACAAATATAAATAAAGAATGAGTTCATTACAGTACCTTAAAGTGGTCTTTTGTTTTCTTTCGCTAACGGAGCTCACGAGATTTTTCTACTTTAAGTTTTGTGTTGTGAAGTTTTCAAGTTTTGGGTAAAGATTTGATGGATTATGGAACAAGGAGTTGCAAGAGCCTAAACTTGGTGATTCCCATGGCACCCCCAAGATAATCTAAGGACACCTAAAAGCCAAAGCTTGGGGATGCCCCGGAAGGCATCCCCTCTTTCGTCTACTTCTATCGGTAACTTTACTTGGAGCTATATTTTTATTCACCACATGATATGTGTTTTGCTTGGAGCGTCTTGTATGATTTGAGTCTTTATTTGCTAGTTTACCACAATCATCATTTCTGTACACACCTTTTGAGAGAGCCATACATGATTTGGAATTTTTTAGAATACTCTATGTGCTTCGCTTATATCTTTTGAGCTATATAGTTTTGCTCTAGTACTTCACTTATATCTTTTAGAGCACGGTGGTGGATTTGTTTTATAGAAACTATTGATCTCTCATGCTTCACTTAGATTAGTTTGAGAGTCTTAAATAGCATGGTAATTTTCTTAAAAATCCTTACATGCTAGGTATACAAGATTAATAATAAAATTCTCTTATGAGTGTGTTGAATGCTATGGGAAGTTTGATTCTTGATAATTGTTTTGAGATATGAAGATGGTGATATTAAAGTTGTGATAGTTGAGTAGTTGTGAATTTGAGAAATACTTGTGTTAAAGTTTGTGATTCCCGTAGCATGCACGTATGGTGAATCGTTGTGATGAAGTCAGGGCATGATTTATTTATTGATTGTCTTCCTTATGAGTGGTAGTCGGGGACAAGCGATGGTCTTTTCCTACCAATCTATCCCCCTAGGAGCATGCGCGTAATACTTTGCTTTGATAACTTGTAGATTTTTGCAATAAGTATATGAGTTCTTTATGACTAATGTTGAGTCCATGGATTATACGCACTTTCTTCCATCCACCATTGCTAGCCTCTCTAATACCGCGCACCTTTCGACGGTATCATACACCCACCATATACCTTCCTCAAAACAGCCACCATACCTACCTATTATGGCATTTCCATAGCCATTCCGGGATATATTGCCATGCAACTTTCCACCATTCCGTTTGTTATGACACACTCCATCATTGTCATATTGCTTAGCATGATCATTTGTGGCAAAGCCACCATTCATAAATCTTTCATACATGTCACTCTTGATTCATTGCATATCCCGGTACACCACCGAAGGCATTAATATAGAGTCATATTTTGTTCTATGTATCGACTTGTAATTGTTGAGTTGTAAGAAAATAAAAGTGTGATGATCATCATTATTAGAGCATTGACCCAGTGAGGAAAGGATGATGGAGACTATGATTCCCCCACAAGTCGGGATGAGACTCCGGACGAAAAAAAAGAAAAGACAGAAAAGAGGCCATAAAAAAGAGAGAAAAGGCCCAAATAAAAAAATGAGAGAAAAAGAGAGAAGGGGCAATGCTACTATCCTTTTAACACACTCGTGCTTCAAAGTAGCACCACGATATTCATGATGGAGAGTCTCTCATTTTGTCACTTCCATATACTAGTGGGAATTTTTCGTTATAGAACTTGGCTTGTATATTCCAATGATGGGCTTCCTCAAAATGCTCTAGGTCTTCATGAGCAAGCGAGTTGGATGCACACCCACTTAGTTTCTTTTTGAGCTTTCATATATTTATAGCTCTAGTGCATCCGTTGCATGGCAATCCCTACTCACTCACATTGATATCTATTGATGGGCATCTCCATCGCCCATTGATATGCCTAGTTGATGTGAGACTATCTTCTCCCTTTTTGTCTTCTCCACAACCACCATTCTATTCCACCTATAGTGCT
The DNA here is from genome assembly GCF_002162155.2 of Triticum dicoccoides. Lineage (NCBI taxonomy): Eukaryota > Viridiplantae > Streptophyta > Magnoliopsida > Poales > Poaceae > Triticum > Triticum dicoccoides. The sequence goes on along the minus strand of NC_041388.1, from coordinate 410,500,773 downwards.
ATATACATGGCTCATGCTCATGTATTGCGTGAAGATTGAAAAAGTTTCAGAGTGTCAAAAGTATGAAACAATTGCTTGGCTTGTCATCGGGGTTGTGCATGATTTAAATACTTTGTGTGGTGAAGATAGAGCATAGACAGACTATATGATTTTGTAGGGATAACTTTCTTTGGCCATGCTATTTTGAGAAGACATGATTGCTTTGTTAGTATGCTTGAAGTATTATTATTTTTATGTCAATATGAAATTTTATCTCTAATCTTTCAGATCTGAATATTCATACCACAATTAAGAAGAATTACATTAAAATTATGCCAATTAGCATTCCACATCCAAAATTCTGTTTTTATCATTCACCTACTCGAGGATGAGCAGGAATTAAGCTTGGGGATGCTTGATACGTCTCCAACGTATCTATAATTTTTGATTGCTCCATGCTATATTATGTACTATTTTGGACATTATTGGGCTTAATTATCCACTTTTATATTATTTTTGTGACTAACCTATTAACCGGAGGCCTAGCCCAGAATTGTTGTTTTTGCCTATTTTAGGGTTTCAAAGAAACGGAATATCAAATGGAGTCCAAACGGAACGAAACCTTCAGGAACATGATTTTCTCACCGAACATGATCCAGGAGACTTGGACCCTACGTCAAGAAACAAAGGAGGAGGCCACGAGGTAGGGGCGTGCCTACCCCCCCAGGCGCTCCCTCCACCATCATGGGCCCCCTGTTGCTCCACCGACATACTCCTTCCTCCTATATATACCTATGTACCCCCAAACGATCAGATACGGAGCCAAAACCCTAATTCCACCGCCGTAACTTCCTGTATCCACGAGATCCCATCTTGGGGCCTGTTCTGGAGCTCCGCCGGAGGGGGTATCCATCACGGAGGGCTTCTACATCAACACCATAGCCTCTCAGATGAAGTGTGAGTAGTTTACCTCATACCTTAGGGTCCATAGTTATTAGCTAGATGGCTTCTTCTCTCTTTTTGGATCTCAATACAATGTTCTCCCCCTCTCTTGTGGAGATCTATTCGATGTAATCTTCTTTTTGCGGTGTGTTTGTTGAGACCGATGAATTGTGGGTTTATGATCAAGATTATCTATGAACAATATTTGAATCTTCTCTGAATTCTTTTATGTATGATTGGTTATCTTTGCAAGTCTCTTCGAATTGTCAGTTTGGTTTGGCCTACTAGATTGATCTTTGTGGCAATGGGAGAAGTGCTTAGCTTTGGGTTCAATCTTGTGGTGTCCTTTCCCAGTGACAATAGAGGCAGCAAGGCACGTATTGTATTGTTGACATCGAGGATAACAAGATGGTTTTTTTTTATCATATTGCATGAATTTATCCCTTTACATCATGTCATCTTGCTTAAGGCGTTACTCTGTTTTCATGAACTTAATACTCTAGATGCATGCTGGATAGTGGTCGATGAGTGGAGTAATAGTAGTAGATGCAGGCAGGAGTTGGTATACTTGTCTTGGACGTGATGCCTATATACATGATCATACCTAGATATTCTCATAACTATGCTCAATTCTGTCAATTTCTCAACAGTAATTCATTTACCCACCGTAAAGTACTTATGCTCTTGAGAGAAGCCACTAGTGAAACCTATGGCCCCCGGGTCTATCTTCATCATATTAATCTTCCAATACTTAGTTATTTCCTTTGCTTTTTTACTTTGCCTTTATTTTATTTTGCATCTTTATCAAAAAAATACCAAAAATATTATCTTATCATATCTATCAAATCTCACTCTCGTAAGTGACCGTGAAGGGATTGACAACCCCTTATCGCGTTGGTTGCGAGGAGTTATTTGTTTTGTGCAGGTACTAGGGACGCGCGCGCAACCTCCTACTGGATTGATACCTTGGTTCTCAAAAACTGAGGGAAATACTTACGCTACTTTGCTTCCTCATCCTTTCCTCTTTGGGGAAATCCAACGCAGTGCTCAAGAGGTAGCACCAAACACCATATTGAAATGAGCACAGAGATCATGTATTACACCCAAGGTCTCCAGTTTAGGTGCATAGAGGACGGTTATTTGCAATGGTGAATAACGAGAATCAAGGATCAACCTTTGAAGTGAAGGGGCATCTTGGATGATGAGCCGCCTTCCATCAAAACAAATTCCAATTCTTACAAGGTTAGGCGACTTTATTTGGAGACAACTGATTCTAACTGTGAAAACAAACACCAAGCACTCCAGGGCAGGGCAACTGGAGTGGATGATGTTGTGCAACGAGGCCTCCGATATATGAAGCCGCACAAGTGAAAGTTTCTTGAGAAATGGGAGTCGAAGGTTTAGTACCAGATTGTCTAGTAGGTCGCACAATGCTAAGGTGGCGGTGTGGAGAGAGGAGGAAAACCGCGAGATGAACATCGGTGCTGAGGGCACAGGTAGATGGCATTCGGTATGTGGTAGGTGATTTCCATGGGAATAGTAGAACTCAAGCAGCTGTAGTTCACTGAATTCAGGGGATTTCAGCCAGGCGTCCACCGTGTAGGGCATGGTATGCTTGCTCAGGTAGCATGACAGGATGCAGAGGCTTTGAATGGATCCCTGGTGGGAGGAGATGATGGCTCTAGGGATTTCAAAATCATTGAAGAGAGATAGCTGACGACTGTCGAGATTAAGGGGCACGGCGCGCCATAGAGGGCGCCACCGAATTGAGAGGACTTGGGTGTGGCAGCAATCCTTGGTGGGGAGAAGCGAGATGATCTCCCCAAGGACAACGTCCGGGAGATCGCTGATGCGGTCCACCGGAGATTCTACGGGTTCCTGGGATCCGGTGGGGGTAGGGTCGCCGCTTCTCCCCGCGCTGCGGGGTGCGGGATCTACAATAGGTGTCACCGTTGGCGGGAGCCTCATCTTCTTGGCACTGGGGTCATCCGACTCCATTTTCCTCGAGGGCGTCGTGTCGCGCTCACGTATTTGAGCAGAGTAACGAATGACGAGCCTAGTTGTAGTGCGAGTGAAGAATAAGGGGAGATGGGATTTTTCTGTAGTAGTGAGGAAGAAGGGAGCTGGGGTTTTCTGTAGGAGTGAGGTGAGGAATTTCGGGGTACGAGTGGAGCGAGCTGACGTGAGGTGGGTGGGAGTGAGGAGGAAGAAGAACACCTAGGTTTTTTTGGGGGCGGTGTGTTGGGTGTGGGTAGCGCCTCTCATTCAGTAAATATATGGACTTTTGAATTGATTTTACTATTTACTAGGCTGGATGGGCTGTTTTGCCTTGGGCCCAGAGAAACAATTACTAATAGTACAGTGGAGACACTCTACAGCTACCCAGAAAAACAATTACTACTAGTACAGTGGATACAATACCGCTTCTGGCTCCTCCTAGGTCATCGAAACGTCTCCCTCTACTGAATGCCGTTATACTTTTGTTCACCGACATGCGGGCCATGCAGCGCGCGGGCCCAAATGCCATCCACCAAATTAGAAGGCAGTATGCAGGCGGAGAGTCACCCCGGTCGTAGCGCGGCAATAACGAGCTATCGTATCACAAGACCCCACCTCCCCGCAGTCTAAGTTTGACGGACGAAGCAACATCATTTCACTCTTCGCTGAATCCCCTTCCCCCTCACCTTCTTCAAGAAAGGCAACACTCCCATCTGCCACTGTTCTTCTCTCCCAACGAAGGTAAGCGGATCCGTGATGTTGGTATATTTTCGTTCAGAGAAAAAAAGAACTTTTGCAAAGCAGTAACCAATCCTCACTCTCTTTTTTGTTTCATTGTCATTACGATTGTGTTTTCCTTTCAGTGGTCTCCTAGTATTCGTCAGTTTCATGATGGACCAAGGAGAACCAGGCAAAGATCTGCCAATATTGGAGCAGACGCGGGAGGCTGTCCCCACGAGACAAAGGGCTCCAAGAAGATGGAGGCAGCCACCGAGCCGACCCTAGATACGCTCACGGCCACTACTGAGATGGTCAACACCCCGTTTGAGGTTACAACCCCCATGGCACTACAGGAGCAGTTATCCCCCTTCAAGGATGCCCCCCCCCCCGCTGAGCTGCCCAAGGTGATTTTCTTCTTTGCCGATCTCGATTGTGGTTTTTCATATAAGTATGTGGTGATGAATAATGCAAAATTTTATTAGCTTCGATGCCATGCTATACATAGTGGTTTAAATAACTTATGTTTCTTATGCTAGAAATTAATTCAGAATTTGTTTCTGTTTCAATTAGAGCCCTGATGCGGACAAGGATTGTGTGGTTGTACATGTCACTCGCTATGAGGCGGATGACCTGAATATACGCACTGGGAAAATAGAGTTTTTAGGCTGTTGGATCCTGGAAGCCATTTGCGCTTATACCAATGAAGAGTTGTATTCCAGCCTCACTGTTGTCAGGCGTGTTGTCTAGGGTGTACTAAAGCACAAGAAGTTCAAAGCTACTCCTATGTTTGTGAGGCATACTGTTCTTGTCAAGCTTACATAGGAAGATGACGTGGCATGCCTCCACAAACAAGTTTATGAGTGGCAAGGCCACAAGGTTGTCTTCATGAAGGTTCACAGGATTGAGCTGCTGCCCGACGTCCTCGATGATGTTCATGGCAAGGTCCGTCTTGTGTCCAGCCCAAATTAGATCGAGGCATGAAATACTTGCCCCAGCTAGTGTTTAGTAGTAGTTTGGATTCTGTCTAATTATCCAAACCTTGCCTGTTATCGAGCCCTCTAGGGCTAGTACTCTGTTTGAATCCGTCTGTGGGAACTACTGCTACTTTTCTGTGCCCGTGAATCATCGTAATTGTTGCTGAAACAGATGCGTCCTCACTAGTTTTACCATACAAGCAGTGTGTGTTTTGATGAAATAGAGTACTCGTTTGAGAACTGTGCGCCGACGTATACATAAGTACTTGTAAACACTATTGGTGCTACCCTACTTGTAAGCAGTTGTGCAAAACACGGCACATTGGCTCAGCCCACTTCAACACTAGGCTATCGACCAGCTAACAATCAACAATCCGCTGTCTGACATATAAGCAACTATGTATCTTGTTACAATGGTTCATGCAGTTAACTGAGGCCACAATGTAAATTCCAAACGTTCACACGCTAGTCCAACGTTCATGTGGAACACTCACATTAAACTCGGCTTCATAAAAAACTTGAAAAGCATAAGTTAAGCAATTTTATACATCTCAATGATTCATAGAACATAACAAACATATACTAGTTCACAACAAAAGACAAAGTTGTGAGAAGGTTTACAAATCAGGAAAAAACAATGAAGGCTTCTCTGAGCAAAGGGCCTCCCGGCAGGCTTAAATTTCCTAGAGTTCACTTTGGTTTTTTCTTGTTGCCACCATCCAGGGTTAGGTTCTCTCATTCCAGAATAACCAATTATAATTGTGTTCTCGGCTGGAATATTGAACTGAACTATGTAGTGTACTGACCAGCTGAAATTCTTGTGCATTCCACTAAATTTAAGCACCGCTATTTGCAGAAATAAGCAGACCACGATGCCTCTTGTCCGTGCACCTATCCAAAAAACCACCGTGCAACCGTGCTAGCTAGTCCTCGGTCCATGGATGAACTGGTAGAAAGTGCATTCCGGAATAGGATGCAGTTGTTTTCGCTCGTCCCTACACTGCAATCAGGAAGTAAAACATATGAATCAACTTCTTTTATATTCCGTTGGTCATTCTACCTAGTAACTACCAATGTAGGAATACCTAGAAGACGGGTGGTTAGACGACGGCAACGAGGGATAGCCATCTCATTTTGCACAGTTCTACTAAAACTGAGGTGTGTACTTTTGATTGCGCGGATAGAAATGATACGGAGACAGACATCCTGAAACGATATGGAGACAGGCATCCCTGTTTGCGCAAATATGAAATACGGTTATTTAAACAGTGACAGATATTTGCAGTGGCGTATGATTAACAGCGGCATCTATTGTGTTATAATTGGCACTAGATTGACAGTATGAAAGTGTCCTTAAGTAAGTAGCATCACATCACATCAACACTGCCACTAGATTAACATCCAGAACAATAGCATTAGTATTACTATCATGAGAGTAGCACATGGTCAGTAAATGTGCAATCAAATTTGTGCAGTTCCACTGGGATGAAGCAATGTTAGCGGTGTGAGATTTAAGTGTAACTGCAAAAACACAATTCATGGGAAATAAAGCAAGACAAAAGCACTTCATAAAATGGTGGTGGCATTGCTTCAATTTATCGACGGCACTAGATCATTACTTATTAGTGACATTAGGTGGCATTGCTTAATGCTTCATGTGATTTTAGATTAACGGTAGTGATATGGGTGTAGGGACAACATGGGCATAAAGTGGTGAGGCAGATGTGGTTGCCGAGAGCGGCAAACACTCAGGCAGCATGTCTGCATTTCTCCCATTTTTTATCTCCTCGGCGGCATTTTCCTATGTGAGCACAGGAAATCTAGACCTGCTCATTCTCATTTGCATTGTGCCCCAACACCCGTCACTTTCTTTCCTCTTTCAACCAAGAGATAGGTCCAATTCCCCCCACCCTTCGCCATCCACCATGCTTTCTTCGTCTTTTCAACCAAGAGATCGGTTGGGTAGCCAGTATCTACTACTTTCCCCCGTTTCCTCTTAGAACCAAGTCCTAGATTCATGCTACAGCTTTCCCACTTTCTTCCCTGTTTGAACCAACTCTTAGAGTCAACTGTATGAACTAGCTTTACCTCTAATAATAGTAAAAGTCTAGGTGGCTTTGGAACAGCGGACGAAAGTAGAAAAAGATCCACACGAAGCTAAGTGGGGAGCTGGGGCAGTAGAGCAACACAGGTTTCGAAGGAATATATACCTGAGGGTCGTCGGCATGTGGCAAAGACGGCGTCGGGAGGCCGCATCTTGGCAATAATACCGCAGGGAGGAAGAAGGGCTCGGAGGCCCTCCGGAGCCGGCACTCTCTCAGAGAGAATGGCACGGCCGCCGATCGGGACGCGGTGGCAGCCGTTGGTCTCCTCCCTCACCGCCGACGATAGCGTGAACGATGCACCTACACCCTTGCCCCGGTCGAGGTTATCCGGCCGGATTTGTGACCAGCCGTGAGCTAAGAGAGAGTGTGGCCACCTATGTCTTGCTTAGATCTGGAGAGCATGAGAGTGTGAACGAGAGGAACCCTAGTAAAGCAAGCGCTAAGCCTCCTTCTTATATATATAGTGGAGTGATTTTGTTGTACCAGCTTCAAAAAAATGCGCTCCTACGTGTACCCGCGAGTGGGTGTGAGAGAACTAGTGCATGCGTGCACCGCTTCTCTTCATGAGAGTACAATATACTATTCCCAAAGAACGTTCGCCACAAGAGTAATAGTATAAGTGTGTGACGTGTGAGCTAAAATAAAATGTGCGCGACGTCTTTTGTTTTTTAGAAGTTCTGAGGATAGGGTGTGAAGAGCACATATGTGTGTGACGTCTACCTGCAGATAGACAGTGGGTGCGAGTGGACTTGGGAGGGTGCGTGTGCATGAGAGAGGGGGCACGTATCATTGCAATGCGTGTGTCCGTAAATCATTATCCGACAAAGGTTCGCCACAAGCCTTTTCCTGATGAACGTCGTAAGAACCGTTAGATCGGCATCCGACAGTGTCAGTTTTGCCATGTCATTTAAGAGAACAATCACTCCTCCTACACACAAATCTTCCACGTGAGTGTTAGCAACTGCCGTATGCTCCCTCCATTCCAAAATGCGGTGCATATAGCTTTATTGAAAATTCTAACCTCGCAAACTTTTACCGACTTTTCATGTACCAAATTGCACATGTAGAATACCCTGTATATATCATTTCATTCATCTTTGAGAGGTAACTATAAAGACGGGGGAGGAGTCTACAAAGAAAGACCATCGTATCACCTGCAGCAATTTCAACCATCCTTTGGTGTGTAGGAATATCATAGGAACTCTATATGATATAATCTTTAAAGTTTTTTTCCTTTAGAGCCAATTGGTTCATAGCAATAGATTCATATACTCCACATTTCAAAGGAAATAAACATGATATCATTTCTATAGCTTTAGAGCCACTTGGTTCATATGAATAGATTCCTATACTCCCATAATTTCAAAGGAAAATAAACATTAGCGTATATTCAATAGAAAAGTTCTTATGATATGAACCAAATTACATCTCTTTTCTAATCCCTCCTCATAGGAATTGAGATACATGGCATCTCTAGATTCAATAGAAAAGTTCCTATGATGTCAACCAAATGACATCTCTTTTCCAATCCCTACTCATAGGAATTGAGATACTCCATGTCATCTCTTTCCGTACAACTTCCATGTATACATCTTCTATTCCTAAATAGCAACTACAACCCACTAGTAGCTTTTTTCCAAGACATGCAACTATGGCACATGAACTATATAGTGTGCGAATAACTTGAAAGATGGTCGCTGGATGAAGCTAATCCGACAGTGCAGAGATTGCAAATCCAAGCACTACTGGCCATTGGATATCATCAACATCCCACCAGATCTACCACATGTACAATTTAGAAGACTCCATGGTTGAACATAAGCATAATGCACAAACCTCAAAATACAAGTGCTACCTCTTGAGCTTGCGTTGGATTTCCTCGAAGAGGAAGGGATGATGCAGCAGAGTAGCGTAAGTATTTCCCTCAGTTTTTGAGAACCAAGGTATCAATCCAGTAGGAGGCCACGCTCAAGTCCCACGTACCTGTACAAAACGATAGCTACTCGCAACCAACGCAATTAGGGGTTGTCAATCCCTTCACGGTCACTTACGAGAGTGAGATCTGATAGATATAATATTTTTGGTATTTTTGGTATAAAGATGCAAAGTGAAAAGTAAAAGGCAAAGTAAAAAAGCAAAGCAAGATTAAAGTGATGGAGATTGATATGATGAGAATAGACCCGGGGGCCATAGGTTTCACTAGTGGCTTCTCTCAAGAGCATAAGTATTCTACGGTGGGTGAACAAATTACTGTTGAGCAATTGACAGAATTGAGCATAGTTATGAGAATATCTAGGCATGATCATGTATATAGGCATCATGTCCGTGACAAGTAGACCGAAACAATTCTGCATCTACTACTATTACTCCACTCATCGGCCGCTATCCAGCATGCATCTAGAGTATTAAGTTAAAAACAGAGTGACACCTTAAGCAAGATGACATGATGTAGAGAGATAAATTCATGCAATATGAAATAAATCCCATCTTGTTATCCTCGATGGCAACGATGCAATACGTGCCTTGCTGCCCCTTCTGTCACTGGGAAAGGACACCGCAAGATCGAACCCAAAGCTAAGCACTTCTCCCATGGCAAGAACTACCAATCTAGTTGGTCAGACCAAACGAATAATTCGAACAGACTTGCAAAGATAACCAATGATACATAAAAGAGTTCAGAGAAGATTCAAATATTATTCATAGATAGACTTGATCATAAACCCACAATTCATCAGTCTCAACAAACACACCGCACAAAGCAGATTACATCGAATAGATCTCCACAAGAGAGGGGGAGAACTTTGTATTGATATCCAAAAAGAGAGAAGAAGCCATCTAGCTACTAACTATGGACCTGAAGGTCTGAGGTAAACTAGTCACACTTCATCATAGAGGCTATGATGATGTAGAAGCCCTCTGTGATGACGGCCCTCTTCGGCGGAGCTCCAGAACAGGCCCCAAGAAGGGATCTCGAGGATACAGAAAGTTGCGGCGGTGGAATTAGGTTTTTTTGCTCCTGTTCTCTTCGTTTGGGGGTACATAGGTATATATAGGAGGAAGGAGTACGTCGGTGGAGCTCCGAGGGGCCCACGAGGCAGGGGGCGCGCCCTAGGGGGGCGCCCTCACCCTCATGACCGCCTCTCGGATGCCTTGGCATAGGGTCCAAGTCTCCTGGATCACGTTCGGTGAGAAAATCACGTTCCCGAAGGTTTCATTCCGTTTGGACTCCGTTTGATATTTCGTTTCTTCGAAACAATGAAATAGGCAAAAGACAACAATTCTGGGCTGGGCCTACAGTTAATAGGTTAGTCCCAAAATAATATAAAAGTGGAAAATAAATCCCAATATAGTCCAAAACAGTAGATAATATAGCATGGAGCAATCAAAAATTATAGATACGTTGGAGACGTATCAGGCATCCCCAAGCTTAATTCCTGCTCGTCCTCGAGTAGGTAAATGATAAAAAGAGAATTTTTGATGCGGAGTGCTACTTGGCATAATTTCAATGCAAATCTTCTTAATTGTGATATGAATACTCAGATTCGAAATATTCAAGACAAAAGTTTATATTGACATAAAAATAATAATACTTCAAGCACACTAACAAAGCAATTATGTCTTCTCAAAATATCATGGCCAAAGAAAGTTATCCCTACCAAATCATATAGTCTGGCTATGCTCTATCTTCACCACACAAAGTATTTAAATCATGCACAATCCCGATGACAAGCCAAGCAATTGTTTCATACTCTAACATTTTCAAAACTTTTTCAATCTTCACCCAATACATGAGCGTGAGCCATGGATATAGCACTATAGGTGGAATAGAATGGTGGTTGTGGAGAAGACAAAAAGGAGAAGATAGTCTCACATCAACTAGGCGTATCAACGGGCTATGGAGATGCCCATCAATAGATATCAATGTGAGTGAGTAGGGATTTCCATGCAACAGATGCACTAGAGCTATAAGTATATGAAAGCTCAAAAAGAAACTAGTGGGTGTGCATCCAACTTGCTTGCTCATGAAGACCTAGGGAAATTTGAGGAAGCCCATCATTGGAATATACAAGCCAAGTTCTATAATGAAAGATTCCCACTAGTATATGAAAGTGATAACATAAGAGACTCTCTATTCTGAAGATCATGGTGCTACTTTGAAGCACAAGTGTGGTAAAAGGATAGTAACATTGTCCCTTCTCTCTTTTTCTCTCACATTTTTTTGTTTGGGCCTTTTCTCTTTTTTATGGCCTCTTTTTATTTGGGTTTCTTTGGCCTCTTTTATTTATTTTTCGTTCGGAGTATCATCCCAACTTGTGGGGGAATCATAGTCTCCATCATCCTTTACTCACTGGGACAATGCTCTAATAATGATGATCATCACACTTTTATTTTTCTTACAACTCAACAATTACAACTTCATACTTAGAACAAAATATGACTCTATATGAATGCCTCCAGTGGTGTACCGGGATATGCAATATGACAATGATGGAGTGTGTCATGATAAACGGAATGGTGGAAAGTTGCATGTCAATATATCTCGGAATGGCTATGGAAATGCCATAATAGGTAGGTATGGTGTCTGTTTTGAGGAAGGTATATGGTGGGTGTATGATACCGGCGAAAGGTGCGGGGTATTAGAGAGGCTAGCAAAGGTGGAAGGGTGAGAGTGCGTATAATCCATGGATTCAACATTAGTCATAAAGAACTCATATACTTATTGCAAAAAGCTAGAAGTTATCAAAGCAAAGTATTACGTGCATGCTCCTAGGGGGATAGATTGGTAGGAAAAGACCATCGCTCGTCCCCGACCGCCACTCATAAGGAAGACAATCAATAAATAAATCATGCTCCGACTTCATCACATAACGGATCACCATACGTGCATGCTACGGGAATCACAAACTTTAACACAAGTATTCTTTAAATTCACAACTACTCAACTAGCATGACTTTAATATTATCACCTCCATATCTCAAAACAATTATCATGTTTCAATCTTTTCTTAGTATTCAACACACTCAAAAGAAAGTTTCACAAATCTTGAATACCAAGCATATTATTATTAAGCAAATTACCATGCTATTAAGACTCTCAAAATAATTTAAGTGAAGCATGAGAGATCAATAGTTTCTTTAAAACAGATCCACCACCGTGCTCTAAAAGATCTAAGTGAAGCACATCGAGCAAAATTATAACGCTCAAAAGAAATAAGTGAAGCACATAGAGGAAAACTACATAGCTCAAAAAGATATAAGTGAAGCACATAGAGCAAAACTACTTAGCTCAAAAAGATATGAGTGAAGCACATAGAGCAAAATTATAATGCTCAAAAGATATAAGTGAAGCACATAGAGTATTCTATCAAATTTTAATTCATGTATGGCTCTCTCAAAAGGTGTGTACAACAAGGATAATTGTGGCATACTAAAGCACAAAGACACAATAATACAAGACGCTCCAAGTAAAACACATATCATGTTGGTGAATAAAAATATAGCTCCAAGTAAATTACCGATGGAAGTGGACGAAACAGGGGATGCCTTCCGGGGCATCCCCGAGCTTTGACTTTTTGTGTCCTTGGATTATTTGGGGGTGCCATGGGCATCCCCAAGCTTAGGCTCTTGCCACTCCTTGTTCCATAATCCATCAAAATAATTCACCCAAAACTTGAAAACTTCACAACACAAAACTTAAAGTAGAAAACTCGTGAGCTCCGTTAGCGAAAGAAAACAAAAGACCACTTTAAGTTAATGTAATGAACTCATTCTTTATTTATATTTGTGTTAAACCTACTGTATTCCAACTTCTCTATGGATTATAAACTATTTTACTAGCCATAGATTCATCAAAATAAGCAAACAACACACGAAAAACAGAATCTGTCAAAAACAGAACAATCTGTAGTAATCTATAGCTAGCGCAAGATATGGAACCCCAAAAATTCTAAACTAAATTGCTGGACGTGAGGAATTTATCTATTAATCATCTTCAAAAATAATTAACTAAATATCACTCTTGAAATAAAAATGACAGATGTTCTCGTGAGCGCTAAAGTTTCTGTTTTTTACAGCAAGTTCAACAAGACTTTCCCCAAGTCTTCCCAACGGTTCTACTTGGAACAAACACTAATTAAACACAAATGTAACATCCCAAATTTTAAATTTGGAATGTTATACATTAGATCATAATTGCATATCATATTTTATTTTGCTCTTGGTTTGATCCTAGAAATTTCTACGCAACTCAAGGACCCACAGAGAGAGTTGGGAAATTCTTTATTCTCATATTTGAGTTTTCTCAAATTTTGAGAATAGGATCATTTGATTTTTATTATTTTATCATCAATTATTTCTATTACAAAAAAAATGAGAGAGGGAATAAAATGACTTTCCCAAAATAAAGAAATATTGAGGATTTAATAATAAAATCAAATAAGATTTTATTTCGGAGTTTTTCGTTATTTTATTTGAATTTAGGAAAAATGTGCATTTTTCAAAATGGCATTTAGGCCCCAAATAAATGTTCACCTTGTGCGGCTTGATTTTAGAAGCACGGCAAAATTTATTTCAGGATTTTTGGAGTCCGTTTAGTATTTCTTTTTATTTTTCTTCTGCGCGTAATTATTTAAAAAAACGAACCGACCTACGAGCCGTGTCCGACCGAGACTCCGGCCCGCCAAGGCTTTATAAGCCGGGGGGAGCCAGCCCGAGGCCCAGCCGCCGCCCCCGAACTCTAGCCGCCCCGAGCGCCCCGCCCGCGCCGCCGCTAGCCGCCGCCGCCGCCGAGGTCGCCTTGAAATCCGTGCCATTTATTATTTATTTTTTCGAAAAACCGTTCGGTTTTTCGTCGGTTTTTTTAGTTTCGGTTTTTTTAAATAGATCGGTTCTTCCGATTTATTTAATTAGCGAGCGTTCGTCCGTTCGTTTTTCTAGCGGACGTTCTCGTTTTTCATTTTCTCGGATTAAATCCACGATTTTTCTGATCGTGATTTCTGATCCGATTTTTGTTTTAGTATAATTTTTCGCTTGTTTATCGGAATCAGGCGATTCAAGCGCCTGGAGTTTCGTATCGAAACCCTCTATCCGTTTAACCAACTTAAACAAGTTTTTGCTACTGTAAAATTTGACTTAGATCCAGATTAGTAGAATGAAGTTGTTTTCTATTGCCGTTTGACTTTCGTTGCCTCGTACGATTTGATTCTTTTTGCAAACCGGAGTTCTTAAATTGAACCTTCTGGTTAGATCTCTTATTCGAGTTTTACCCATGCATTAGATGAGTACTTATTGTGTGCTTGTTTGTTTGCGATAGAGTACCCGGAGTGCGCCGCTTGTTACTTCGAATCGCTAGGTTTCCCGGATCATCAGCAAGGCAAGTAACACTTTGATCATAACTTTTCTACTACCCAGTTTTACTGCATTAGATCAATCCTCAAACATTGCATGATTAGGATCTAATTAAATTGTGGGTTTGGGAAGTAGTTGAGGTAGTACCTATTACCTGTTTATTATCAAACCTTTGGGAAGTTACTTCTACGTTTGCTTACTATGCCATCCTATGCTATTAGACGTGGATTGGGTGAGTGATATCCATGACAGATGTGAGTTCGTTAATTAATGGTTCATCTAAGGTGGCAACTTAAACACACATCTGGGTGGATTGAGGCACCTGGGTAATCCAGGATTTGCCTGTTTTCTTTTGGACCACCACCCAGGCTCAAAGTGATCATGAGATTGTTCATACTAGAAACTTCCGTGTGAAGCCACAAGCTATTATGGGCTCTAGCATAGTTGACTAAGTCGTGTGAACTCTTACAGTGGTAGACTAGCAGATGTAGGGGATGTAGGTGGTACGGTCTACCCGATCGTAAGGTGCTAGCGCTTCTGAAAGACTATGTCTCGGTCATCCGTTTCTCAAACACCATGTAGTGCGAGAAACCAAACGGAGGCGATCGAGTCTTGTGGGGAAAAGTGCGCAAACCTCTGCAGGGTGTATAAACTAATCATGGTTAGCCGTGTCCCTGGTTATGGACGTTTTGAGTATCTAGTACGTGGATTATCATGTGAATCTCAACATGTTACTCTGAATTAATTTTGTTGGGTTTTGATAATGATGTTGATTAATTGGGATTGAGGATGCTGTCAATCATTCTCAGTGTTTAACAACTACCATGATAGTTAAATAAATTTATTCCTTCGAAGTAGGGAAAAATTGGCTTTATGCAAAACTGTAACCATAGAGCTTTCCACCAGCCAAATAGGCATATAGTATAGCTGTTTCATTCCATTACTCTCTATGTGTTAACTTGCCAGCATATTCCATGTGCTGACCCGTTTCGGGCTGCAACGTTAATGTTGCAGACTTTTCAGACGAAGATTAAGGAGTTTTAGGTTGTGGTTCTATACTCAGTGATGCCGTTGGAGTTGATGGACTCACTTATCTTCCAAGCCTTCCGCTGTTATCGTTATTAGATGGCCTTAAAGCCATATTTATTGTAATAAGTTCTCTATGGAGATACTCGATGTAATAAGTGTGTGATTGCTACTCTATTATAAATCCTCCTAGTACTGTGTGGTGTCAGCATTACTGATCCAGGGATGCCGGAGCACAGAGATCAGACTGTTTGAGGTCTGGTTGCTACAGAGATGGTATCAGAGCACACGCTGACTATAGGACATGACCACTAAGCTAAAGACCTAGATCACTATTCATTCTCTTCTTTTCTGACCTCTCATCTTTTCTACTCTTTAGGATGGCGGATGCAAGGAACAAGTTCACGCAACCGGATGACGATACACCCTTTGGACGTCACTTGAAGGAAGTCACTAGATACCTGAACATAGGAGTACCAAGCTTCACCGGAACCTACAACGCCACTTTACCTGAAGAAGAGCGCTGGATGATTCAAGTTCAAGTTCCAGGAAGAACGTTCATGCCAGTCACTGAGCCCATAGAGTTTTCTTTTGATGCACCAACTTGGAATCTAGGAAAGAGCATGGCAGCTCACATCGCCATGGGACGCATTGGAGAAGTCTACCGCAATGATCTCAAGGATACTATCTACCAGATTTGTGGGCGCTGAGATGTGCACTGGGAGATGATCAGCACCAGAAAGGATAGATCCATTGCAGCTTTTATCCAGGAATTAAACGAGCACATTCGACGTCAGGAGAACCAGATGTGCTCCGACATGATAGATCTGAAGAAGGCGAGGACAAGAATCAAGGAACTAGAGGAAGAACTCAAGGCTACACGTGAAGATTATGAAGAGGAAATTGAAGTATTGGTGGAGAAGAATGCTGACCTAACAATGAAGATTGGGATATTTATGGGAGACCCTACACCAGTAGATGAAGACGAAGAACCCAAGGAGATTCGCCCAGAAGACTACATCATCATCGACGACACCGACTCAGACCCAGATGATAGTGAGGATGACTATGTTGATGAAGCCGGAGCAGATATCATGGAGTCTGCAAACGAAGAATATTTCTAGTAGACCACCTCATTAGTAGTAGTAGTCCACCATGTAATATAGTAGTCCGAGCACTTTTGCGATAGTTAGATCGATTGTATGCCCTTTTTTGATTGAATGAAGTGAATTGTTTGCTTTTGCCTCATGTGCATATGGGTAGTGTTTTCTCTTTAGACCCCCTCTATTCTTAACTCTCATCTTTTCTAAACCCTCAGATGCCTCCGAGACGTGACCCCAGATTTACCTTTCCACCGGAGCTCACCCAGTTGATCCAGCAATAGAACACCTTGATGCAGTTGCTAGTCCAGAATCAGAATCAGGGGAACAACAACAACATCCCACCACCACCACCACCTGTTGATCACTTAGCCCGTTTTCTTAGGCTGAATCCGCCGGTGTTTTCCAGTAGCACCGAGCCGATAGTAGCAGATGATTGGCTCCGGAAGACAGCTAGAGAGTTGACCACAGCAGGATGCACGGGTGCGGAGAAGGTGAAGTTTGCCGCTCATCAGCTTGAAGGATCTGGAGTATCATGGTGGGAGAATTTCACAGCCACCTTCCCTATCGACACTGTCACATGGGACCAGTTTCAGCAGGCTTTTCGTACTGTCCATGTTTCAGCAGGAGCTATGGCCATGAAGAAGCGTGAGTTTCGCAACTTGCGCCAAGGAGGAAGGACAGTTGGCCAGTATGTGGAGGACTTTAGTAAATTAGCACGTTATGCCCTAGATGATGTTGCTACGGATGCAGCTAAGCAAGAGAAGTTTCTGGAAGGACTGAATGATGAGTTGAGGATGCAGTTGATGGTAGCAACCTTCAACAACTACCAGGGGTTGGTAGACCGTGCTCTTATGATTGAAGGCAAGCAGCAGCAAATTGAGAACCGCAAGAGGAATTATGGACAAGGAAAGTACAATTCAGGAGCTCAGCAGAAGCCATGTTTTACCCCTAGACCAGGAGGACATTTTCAGCATACCCATGGAGGAGGTAGCTCGCACAATCACAATGGCACCAGGAATGGTAATGGTAATGGAGGAAGCAACAGCCAGAATCGCACCAACCCATCAACCCCAACCAAGACAGGCCTGAGCCAAGTCACTTGCTTTAAGTGTTCAAAGACCAGACATTATACCAATGAATGTCCTGAATTACAAAATGGAAATAGCAATGGAAGCTCTGGGAAGAAGCCGAACCCTTTCAACAGGGGACAGGTGAACCATGTTAGTGTGGAGGAGGTTGAAGCTCAGCCTGATGCAGTAATAGGTAAGTTTTTGGTTAAGTCATTTACTGCACTCGTTCTTTTTGATACTGGTGCATCGCATTCATACATCTCAAGGGGATTCGTGGATAAGTATAACCTGTCAACCCAAGCCCTTAGGTCACCCATGTTAGTAACCTCGCCTGGAGCAGAATATATGGCCAGTCGATGGTGTGATCGGTTACCATTAAGGATTGGTAACTATGTTTTCCCCTCAGACCTAATAGTATTGGAATCCCAAGGATTGGATGTGATATTAGGCATGGATTGGTTATCAAAGTATAAGGGGAATATTGAATGTGCTAGTAAGTCAATTTTTCTTACCACCCCAGAAGGGAGAAGGATCAAGTATGTATCCTGACATGTGCCAAAGAGGACTCAAGTAAATTGCTTAACAGGAGTTGTGCAGGAGGAAGTACCAGTGGTAAGGGATTTACCTGAAGTATTTCCAGAAGGCCAGTCATGCCACCGGATAGAGATATTGAGTTTTTGATTGAGCTATTCCCAGGCACAGGGCCAATATCAAAGAGACCATACAGGATGCCTGCAAAGGATTTGGTGGAAATTAAGAAGCAGATTAAGGAGTTACTGGATAAAGGATATATTCGGCCAAGTTCTTCGCCTTGGGGATCGCCAGTACTTCTAGTGGAGAAGAAGTATGGATCGTTAAGGATGGTTGTTGATTATCGAGGATTGAATGAAGTAACGATCAAGAACAAGTACCCACTACCAATGATCAATGATCTGTTTGATCGATTGCAAGGAGCTAAGGTATTTTCCAAGATTGATCTGCGATCAGGATACCACCAGTTGAAGATTTGGGAACAGGGTATACCTAAGACAACTTTTACCACCAGGTATGGGCTGTACGAGTATACCGTTATGTCATTTGGTCTGACTAATGCACCTGCATACTTTATGAACATGATGAACAAAGTGTTTATGGAGTTCTTGGATAAGTTCATCGTGGTGTTCATTGATGATATCCTGGTTTACTCGAAGAATGAAGAGGAGCATAAGGAACATTTGTGGATGGTACTTGAGAAGCTCAGAGAACATCAGTTGTATGCCAAGTTCAGCAAATGTGAGTTTTGGCTGAAGGAAGTAGGATTTCTTGGACACGTTATATCCTGAGAAGGAATAGCAGTAGATCCCACTAAAGTTGATACCGTGACCAAGTGGGAAGCACCGACTACGGTTGGAGAGATACGGAGTTTTCTAGGACTCGCAGGATACTACCGGAGATTTATTGAGAATTTCTCAAAAATTGCGAAGCCTATGACGGAGTTGTTGAAGAAAGATACCAAGTTCATATGGACTAAGGAATGTGAGACTAGTTTCCAGGAGTTGAAGAAACGTTTGGTTACTTCACCAGTGTTGATTTTGCCAGAACAGACCAAGGACTATGAGGTGTATTGCGACGCTTCACGTCGAGGACTTGGGGCAGTGCTTATGCAGGAAGGGAGAGTTGTTTCATATGCCTCAAGACAACTAAAACCTCATGATTTAAATTATTCTACGCATGATTTGGAATTAGCAGCCGTAGTGCATGCATTGAAAACATGGAGACATTTCCTCATTGGAAACCATTGTGAGGTGTACACAGACCATAAGAGTTTGAAATACATTTTCACACAGAAGGAGTTAAACCTCAGACAAAGGAGATGGTTGGAGCTCATCAAGGATTATGATATGAGATTGCATTACCATCGCGGAAAGGCTAATGTAGTAGCTGACGCATTAAGCCGTAAGAGCCATGTCAATACATTAATAACGGGAGAAATACCAAGGGAGTTAGCAGAGAACCTTCGTGAACTATGTTTGGAAATAGTTCCTAGAGGCTATGTAGCAGCATTGGAGATTCAGTCAACTTTGATGGATAGAATCAGAGAAGCTCAAAAGACTGACTAGGAGATTGCCTCTATAAAGGAGAAAATAAGCGAAGGAAAGGCTAAAGGATTTCGTGAGGATGAGCACGACACCCTATGGTTTGAAGACCGTGTTTATGTGCCCAATGACCCGAAGATTAGGAAGCTAATTCTGCAAGAGGCACACGATTCACCATATTCGATTCACCCAGGAAATACCAAGATGTATTTGGATTTGAAAGACATTTTCTGGTGGACCGGAGTGAAGAAGGATATTGCGGAGTATGTAGCAGTTTGTGATGTGTGTCACAGAGTAAAGGCAGAGCATCAGAAGCCACCAGGATTGTTACAACCATTGCCGATACCCGAATGGAAGTGGGATAAGTTAGGCATGGATTTTATCACAGGATTACCCAGGACTCGTTCAGGCTATGACTCGATTTGGGTTGTAGTCGATCGGTTGACGAAAGTAGCTCACTTCATCCCGGTAAAGACCACTTACACCAGTGCTAAGTTGGCAAAGATATACATGACCAGGATCGTATGTTTGCATGGAGTTCCGAGGAGTATCGTATCAGATAGAGGAACCCAGTTTACCTCAAAGTTCTGGAAGCATTTGCACGAAACTTTGGGTACCAGGCTATAATTCAGTACGGCTTTTCATCCACAGATAGATGGACAGACCGAGAGAGTCAATCAGATTTTGGAGGATATGCTGAGAGCTTGTGCGCTAGATTACGGATCTAGTTGGGACGACAATTTTCCATAAGCAGAGTTCTCTTGCAACAACAGCTATCAATCCAGTTTGAAGATGGCCCCTTTCGAAGCTTTGTACAGAAGGAGGTGCAGGACACCGTTGTCGTGGGACGAAGTTGGAGACCGCCAGTTGTTTGGACCTGATTTGATTAAAGAATCTGAACAGAAAGTGAAAGTGATTCACGATAGGCTCAAGGTAGCTCAGTCCAGACAGAAGAGTTATGCAGATTCTAAACGCAAGGAGACTGTTTACGAAGTTGGAGATAGAACTTATCTTCGAGTATCCCCACTTCAAGGAACAAAGCATTTTGGGGTTAAAGGAAAGTTAGCGCCATGATTTGTAGGACCATATCGATTTTTGGAGCGTATGGGAGAAGTGGCCTACAAGTTGGAATTGCCCGAAGGATTGTCAGGAGGTCATGATGTGTTCCACGTTTCTCAGTTGAAGAAGTGTCACGCGGAGATGGCTGACATACCCTTGAGAGACACAGTGCCATTGGAAACAATTCAGTAGGATAACGATTTGACCTATGATGAGAAACCAATTAAGATTCTCGAGTTTGCCAGCCGAGTCACTCGCAGCAAGGTTATTAAGTTTTGCAAAGTTCAGTGGAGCCACCACACAGAGGATGAAGCCACCTGGGAACGAGAGGAAGATTTGCTCAAGGACCACCCTCACCTATTTTCTAGCCAACCCGAATCTCGAGGGCGAGATTCATCTTAAGGGGGGTAGGTTTGTAACATCCCAAATTTTCAATTTGGAATGTTATACATTAGATCATCATTGCATATCATATTTTGTTTTGCTCTTGGTTTGATCCTAGAAATTTCTACGCAACTCAAGGACCCACGGAGAGAGTTGGGAAATTTTTATTATTTTATCATCAATTATTTCTATTACAAAAAAATATGAGAGAGGGAATAAAATGACTTTTCCAAAATAAAGAAATATTGAGGATTTAATAATAAAATCAAATAAGATTTTATTTCGGAGTTTTTCGTTATTTTATTTGAATTTAGGAAAAATGTGCGTTTTTCAAAATTGCATTTAGGCCCCAAATAAATGTTCACCTTGTGCGGCTTGATTTTAGAAGCACGGGAAAAATTTATTTCGGGATTTTTGGAGTCCGTTTAGTATTTCTTTTTATTTTTCTTCTGCGCGTAATTATTTAAAAAGACGAACCGACCTACGGGTCGTGTCCGACCGGGACTCCGGCCCGCCAAGGCTTTATAAGCCGGGGGGGAGCCAGCCCGAGGCCCCCAGCGCCCCGCCCGCGCCGTCGCTAGCCGCCGCGCCCCGCCGCCGCCGCTCGCCACCCCGCCACGCCGCCGCCGCCGAGGTCGCCTCGAAATCCGTGCCGTTTTTTTATTTTTTTTCGAAAAACCATTCGGTTTTTCGTCGGCTTTTTTAGTTTCGGTTTTTTAAATAGATCGGTTCTTCCGATTTATTTAATTAGCGAGCGTTCATCCGTTCGTTCGTTCTAGAGAACGTTCATCGTTTTTCTTTTTCTCGGATTAAATCCGCGATTTTTCTGATCGCGATTTCTGATCCGATTTTCATTTTAGTATAACTTTTCGCTCGTTTATCGGAATCAGGCGATTCAAGCGCCTGGAGTTTCGTCTCGAAACCCTCTATCCTTTTAACCAACTTAAACAAGTTTTTGCTATTGTAAAATTTGACTTAGATCCAGATTAGTAGAACGAAGTTGTTTTCTTTCGCCGTTTGACTTTCGTTGCCTCGTTCGATTTGATTCTTTTTGCAAACCGAAGTTCTTAAATTGAATCTTCTGGTTAGATCTCTTATTCGAGTTTTACCCGTGCATTAGATGAGTACTTATTGTGTGCTTGTTTGTTTGTGATAGAGTACCCGGAGTGTGCCGCTTGTTACTTCGAATCGCTAGGTTTCCCGGATCATCAGCAAGGCAAGTAACACTTTGATCATACCTTTTCTACTACCTAGTTTTACTGCATTAGATCAATACTCAAACATTGCATGATTAGGATCTAATTAAATTGTGGGTTTGGCAAATAGTTGAGGTAGTACTTATTACCTGTTTATTATCAAACCTTTGGGAAGTTACTTCTACGTTTGCTTACTATGCCATCCTATGCTAGTAGACGTGGATTGGGTGAGTGATATCCATGACAGATGTGAGTTCGTTAATTAATGGTTCATCTAAGGTGGCAACTTAAACACACATTTGGGTGGATTGAGGCACCTGGGTAATCCAGGATTTGCATGTTTTCTTTTGGACCGCCACCCAGGCTCAAAGGGATCATGAGATTATTCATACTAGAAACTTCCGTGTGCAACCACAAGCTATTATGGGCTCTAGTATAGTAGACTAAGTCGTGCGAACTCTTATAGTGGTAGACTAGTAGATGTAGGGGATGTAGGTGGCATGGTCTACCCGATCGCAAGGTGCTAGCGCTTCTGAAAGACTATGTCTCGGTCATCCGTTTCTCAAACACCATGTAGTGCGAGAAACCAAATGAAGGCGATCGAGTCTTGTGGGGAAAAGTGTGCAAACCTCTGCAGAGTGTATAAACTAATCATGGTTAGCCATGTCCCCGGTTATGGACGTTTTGAGTATCTAGTACCTGGATTATCATGTGAATCTCAACATGTTACTCTGAATTAATTTTGTTGGGTTTTGATAATGATGTTGATTAATTGGGATTGAGGATGCTGTCAACCATTCTCAATGTTTAACAACTACCATGATAGTTAAATAAATTTATTCCTTTGAAGTAGGGAAAAATTGGCTTTACGCAAAACTGTAACCATAGAGCTTTCCACCAGCCAAATATGCATATAGTATAGCTGTTTCATTCCATTACTCTCTATGTGTTACCTTGCCAGCATATTCCATGTGCTGACCCATTTTGGGCTGCAACGTTAATGTTGCAGACTGTTCACACGACGATTAAGGAGTTTTAGGTCGTGGTTCTATACTCAGTGATGCCGTTGGAGTTGATGGACTCACTTATCTTCCAAGCCTTCCGTTGTTAGCATTATTAGATGGCCTTAAGCCATATTTATTGTAATAAGTTCTCTATGGAGACACTCGATGTAATAAGTGTGTGATTTCTACTCTGTTATAAATCCTCCGAGTACTGTGTGGTGTCAACATTACTGATCCAGGGATGACACCAGAGCACAGAGATCAGACTGTTTGATGTCTGGTTGCTACAACAAAAAACACAACCAAAACAGAGGCTAGATAATTTATTTATTACTAAACAGGAGCAAAAAGCAAGGAATAAAAATAAAATTGGGTTGCCTCCCAACAAGCGCTATCGTTTATCGCACCTAGCTAGGCATAAAAGCGAGGATAGATCTAGGTATTGCCATCTTTGGTAGGCAATCCATAAGTAGCTCTCATGATAGTTTCATATGGAAAATTTTATTTTCTTTCTTGGAAAGTGTTCCATGCCCTTTTTTAATGGAAATTGAAATCTAATATTCCCTTCCTTCATATCAATAATCGCACCAACCGTTCTAAGGAAAGGTCTACCAAGAATAATAGGGCAAGAAGGATTGCAATCTATATCAAGAACAATGAAATCTACGGGCACATAATTCCTATTTGCAACAATAAGAACATCATTAATCCTTCCCATAGGTTTCTTAATAGTAGAATCCGCAAGATGCAAGTTTAGAGAGCAATCATCAAAATTGCGGAAATCTAGCAAATCACACAAAGTTTTGGGGATAGTGGAGACACTAGCACCCAAATCACACAAAGCATAAAACTCATGATCTTTAATTTTAATTTTAATAGTTGGTTCCCACTCACCATAGAGTTTTCTAGGGACAGAAACTTTCAACTCAAGTTTTTCTTCATAAGATTGCATCAAGGCATCAACAATATGTTCGGTGAAGGCTTTATGTTGACTATAAGCATGTGGAGAATTTAGCACGGATTGCAACAAGGAAATACAATCAATTAAAGAGCGACTTTCATAATTAAATTCCTTGAAATCCAATATACTGGGTTTAGCAACATTTAGATTTTTATTTCTTTCAATCCCACTTTCATCAATTTCATCACAAAGATCTAAATACTCCGAATTTTTAGAACGCTTTCTAGGTAAAGGAAGATCATATTCAGTTTCATCAAGATTCATATTGCAAAACAAAGATTTAATAGGGGGCACATCAATAACTTTTAGATCTTCATCTTGATTTTCATAGGAATTGGAAGAACACGCTTTAATAAAGGCATATTTGGAAGCATGCATCCTAGCGGTTCTTTTCTTGCACTCATCAATGGAAATTCTCATGGCTTTGAGAGACTCATTGATATCATGCTTAGGAAGAATAGATCTAAGATTTAAAGAATCAACCTCAAGAGAAATTCTATCAATGTTCCTAGCCAAATCATCAACTTTAAGCAATTTCTCTTCAAGCAAAGCACTAAAATTCTTTGGGGAATTCATAAACTCTTTAACACTATTCTCAAATTCAGAGGGCATCTTATTATAATTTGCATAAGAGTTGTTGTAGGAATTCCCATAATTATTAGACGAATTACTAGGGTATGGCCTAAGATTAAAATTCCCTCTATAAGCGTTGATACCAAAATTATTCCTACCAACAAAATTCACATTCATAGATTCATTGTTATTCTCAATCAAAGTAGACAAAGGCATATCATTAGGATCAGAAGAAACACTCTTAGTAGCAAATAATTTCATAAGTTCATCCATCTTTCCACTCAAAACATTGATTTTTCTATTGCATGCACTTTTTTATTAGAAGATCTTTCAGTATGCCATTGAGAATAATTAACCATAATATTATCTAGGAGTTTAGTAGCATCTCCTAAAGTGATTTCCATAAAAGTGCCTCCCGCGGCCGAATCTAAAAGATTTCTAGAAGCAAAATTCAATCCGGCATAAAATTTTTGTATAATCATCCACAAATTCAAACCATGAGTAGAGAAATTACGTATCATTAATTTCATTCTCTCCCAAGCTTGTGCAACATCTTCATGATCAAGTTGCTTAAAGTTCATAATATCGTTTCTAAGAGAGATGATCTTAGCGGCAGGGAAATACTTAGAGATAAAAGCATCTTTGCACTTGTTCCAAGAATCAATACTATTTTTAGGCAAAGACAAAAACCAGGCTTTAGCACAATCTCTAAGTGAAAAAGGAAATAGCTTCAATTTAACGACATCATTATCGACATATTTTTTCTTTTGCATATCACATAAATCAACGAAGCTATTCATATGAGTAGCGGCATCTTCACTAGGAAGGCCGGCGAATTGATCTTTCATAACAAGATTCAACAAAGCAGTATTGATTTCACAAGATTCAGTATTAGCAAGAGGAGCAATCGGAGTGCTAAGGAAATTATTATTATTAGTATTGGTGAAGTCACACAATTTGGTAGTATCTTGAGCCATTGCGACAAACAAGCAAACTAGCACATGAGCAGACAAGAGCAAACGGGCAAAAGAGGCAAATAGAGAGGGAGGATAGAGAAAGAGAGGGCGAATAAAACGGCAAGGGTGAAGTGGGGGAGAGGAAAACGAGAGGCAAATGGCAAATAATATAATGCGAGAGATAGGGATTGTGATGGGTACTTGGTGTGTTGACTTTTGCGTAGACTCCCCGGCAACGGCGCTAGAAATCCTTCTTGCTACCTCTTGAGCTTGCGTTGGATTTCCCCGAAGAGGAAGGGATGATGCAGCAGAGTAGTGTAAGTATTTCCCTTAGTTTTTGAGAACCTAGGTATCAATCCAGTAGGAGGCCATGCTCAAGTCCCTCGTACCTGCACAAAACGATAGCTACTCGTAACCAACACGATTAGGGGTTGTCAATCCCTTCACGGTCACTTACGAGAGTGAGATCTGATAGATATAATATTTTTGGTATTTTTGGTATAAATATGCAAAGTGAAAAGTAAAAGGCAAAGTAAAAAAGCAAAGAAAGATTAAAGTGATGGAGATTGATATGATGAGAATAGACCTGGGGGCCATAGGTTTCACTAGTGGCTTCTCTCAAGAGCATAAGTATTCTACGGTGGGTGAACAAATTACGGTTGAGCAATTGACAGAATTGAGCATAGTTATGAGAATATCTAGGCATGATCATGTATATAGGCATCACGTCCGTGACAAGTAGACCGAAACGATTATGCATCTACTACTATTACTCCACTCATCGACCACTATCCAGCATGCATCTAGAGTATTAAGTTAAAAACAGAGTAACACTTTAAGCAAGATGACATGATGTAGAGAGATAAATTCATGCAATATGAAATAAACCCCATCTTGTTATCCTTGATGGCAACGATGCAATGCGTGCCTTGCTGCCCCTTCTGTCACTGGGAAAGGACACCGCAAGATCGAACCCAAAGCTAAGCACTTCTCCCATGGCAAGAACTACCAATCTAGTTGGCCAAACCAAACGGATAATTCGAAGAGACTTGCAAAGATAACCAATCATACATAAAAGAATTCAGAGACGATTCAAATTTTATTCATAGATAGACTTGATCATAAACCCACAATTCATCGGTCTCAACAAACACACCGCAAAAAGAAGATTACATCGAATAGATCTCCACAAGAGAGGGGAGAACTTTGTATTGAGATCCAAAAAGAGAGAAGAAGCCATCTAGCTACTAACTATGGACCCGAAGGTCTGAGGTAAACTACTCACACTTCATCGGAGAGTCTATGATGATGTAGAAGCCCTCCGTGATGACGGCCCTCTCTGGCGGAGCTTCGGAACAGGCCCCAAGATGGGATCTCATGGATACAGAAAGTTGCGGAGGTGGAATTAGGTTTCTTTGCTCCTGTTTTGTTTGTTTGGGGGTAGGTAGGTATATATAGGAGGAAGGAGTACATCAGTGGAGCTCCGAGGGGCCCACGAGGCAGGGGGCGCGCCTTAGGGGGGCGCCCCCACCCTCGTGACCGCCTCTCTGATGCCTTGGCTAGGGTCCAAGTCTCCTGGATCATGTTCGGTGGGAAAATCACGTTCCCGAAGGTTTCATTCCGTTTGGACTCCGTTGGATATTCTGTTTCTTTGAAACACTGAAATAGGCAAAAAACAACAATTCTGGGCTGCGCCTCTGATTAATAGATTAGTCCCAAAAATAATATAAAAGTGGAAAATAAAGCCAAATATAGTCCAAAACAGTAGATAATATAGCATGGAGCAATCAAAAATTATAGATACGTTGGAGACGTATCAACAAGCACTTCTCCTTTGTTCTAGAATCTTTCATATCATAATTGATTTTTTTCTAGATGAATTGCCATTATTTGTTTTTTTACTTTATGCTTTACAATGTGCAACCCCATGAATCTTAACATTTTTATAAAACTAATTGATTTTTAATGAGATGAACTATAAGAACTAAACGAACATCTACATCATGCATATATGACTCAAAGCTTTACATGCTATAGTGTGTATTTATTCATAATTTGGTTTCGAAATCTCATGCATCAATGCATGTGTACCTTACTAGTTTTGAGTAGAGTAGCAAATTTCACGCGGCCCCGGGTATATCAAAATGCAGGGCCCATGCATCATTGCCTTTCGGTCGAACCTACGTCCATAATTTTTTGTATGTACTATATCTCCACTGGTCCCCGAACCCAAAATGCTGCCTCGTTCCCCTAAACCAAGCGGCCCACACATATTTAAGGCGTCGACTCGAACTCAATCCCTCTCCCATTTACTATGACGTGGCCCCGCACGCCCTAGTAGTACTCCTACAAACACTACCGCTGCATGCATCATCGGTTTTCTTCAAGAGGACGAGGGAGAAGCCGATTTGTAGTGGAGGCGCTTTCAAAAAAATAAGATCTGTAGTGGAGACCCCTACCCTAGGGTGCCCTAGGTAGCTGCCGCACGCATCATTGGTTTTCTCTTTTCTTTATGCTCTTTCACCATAGAGTGAAATGATGGTTGCTTCGTCCGTCCATCTTAATGCGGGAAAGGTGGGGCTTTGTGATTTGACCCTCATCGCTCATTTTCTACTACTGCGGCGCTATGACCGGGGTGCCTCCAATTCCAACCGCTGCTCCGAACTATAATTTGGTGCATCGCACGTGGAACAAGACGGTGGATGAGCCACATGTTGACCAAAGGGGTCATGTTAAGTGTGTCACCATTTCGTGTGCGGACCAACCCTGCTTGAGTCGCTACGCCAACACAGCCTACCACTTGGTTTTTCTCCTTGGTGAATCCCGACTATATTGATCTAAAAAGATACGTACTGAACTACCCTCTCCGTCTCGTTTTTTTAGACATCTCGGTCTATAGGGCGTGCACGTAGTTCTAGGTCATCCATTTGACTAACTAAATCCGAGTTACTATGTCAGAAAAAGTATATCATTGGATTACTAAGCGGATGTAGTTTCTAAACATATACTGTTCATCACATATATAATTCTCAACCTAGAACGACGTGCATGCCATGTAGTAAACCGATACGGAGGAAGTATAGTAGTAAAAATGAGGTGATTTTACCGAGCGATCGGCGGGGGAGCATGGCCTGTCATGCGGTCCCATGTGTCATGATGTACCAAGGTGATGCGCGTGTCCATCTTGAGGCAGAAGCAATACTATGTGGTTTGATATGATGGCGAACCTAAGTGTGAAATAATGGTTGCTACGTCCGTCTGGGAAGGTGTGGCATTGTGATTTGACGTCTCATTGCTCATTACTACTACTGGGGCGCTACGACTGGGGTGCGTCCCCCCTACTGTTCTCCACTGTTATTTGGTGCTTGACACGTCGATCCGGTTGCTATATGTCCCACATGTCGGCGACAGGAAGTACAGAATTCATGAAAGCGAGCCTCGGCGGAGGAGTACAAGACACGGCTTGGGTTTTTGCTGCTTCGCGCGATCTATCGATACAAACCCGGACTAAAATAAGGCGAAGGCGGGTCTTTTCCCACGCGCCAAGCAGGGGAGTTTGGCATAGTCTGTTCGAGGCAAGGAGGCAGGAAGGGAAACAAGCAAATAAAGGTTGAGCGACTTAGTTTTGGGAAAATCTCATTTTACAGAGTACGTACCCACTAGGGTTTATAGGGATCATCTAAAAAAATTCGTTTTTCCATTTTATAAGTTTCAATTCTACTACTAGTAGTAGTACCATCACATGTTGGATTTCGAGGTGCGTTAGATCACCCGATGCAAGCCGTGTCAAGAGGAAACTCACCAATGCATGTAGAAGTTCATGGAAATTTAGTGGTCATTCATGCATTCGTTCTAATTAATGCCTCGGTAAACATAACTTCTTGAGAAGAACGAGCGTACTAATTATTTGTGCAAACTAGGAGTACCAAATTAATTCAACCACTCACCGTCTACCTTGGTTGGAGAGCTTTTGAAATTGAGCCATAAACTGGAAAGGAGGGAGTAGTAACTTTTGTCTCGATTACTATTTGTGGCCTTGTATAGATGCAAAATGTATTTTTTTATAGCGGCATTGTATAAGTAAATGGAGGGAGTACTAAACAACACATATATTCCAAACAATATGATAATCTCTCTAACCAAGGTAGTAGGGACGAGGAGTAAACGGAGGGAGTAGTAAATTTTCTCCTCGTCCTGCGAGCCACCGCGCGCGTGGGCGAGGGAGCGGGCATAAGGTGTACAATACTACTACTAGTAATCAAGCTTCACCTCATCCTGCGAGCCACCACGCCCGTGGACGGGGGAGACGGCGTACTAAGCAAGCTTCTCCTCGTTCTGCGAGTTGACGGGACACATCAAAAGTACTCCAGAGTATAGAGCCTTGCCTCTAAGGTAGGCCCTGTTGGGGAACGTAGCAGAATTTTAAAATTTTCTACGCATCACCAAGATCAATCTATGGAGTCATCTAGCAACGAGGGAGAGAGGAGTGCATCTACATACCCTTGTAGATCACGAGCGGAAGCGTTCAAGAGAACGTGGTTGATGGAGTCGTACTCGTCGTGATCCAAATCACCGAAGATCCTAGCGCCGAACGGACGGCACCTCCACGTTCAACACACGTACAGAGCGAGGACGTCTCCCACGCCTTGATCCAGCAAGGAGGAGGGAGAGGTTGAGGAAGAGGGCTCCAACAGCAGCACGACGGCGTGGTGGTGTGAAGCTGCAGTACTCCGGCAGGGCTTCGCCAAGCTCTGACGGAGGAGGAGAGGTGTTGGGGAGGGGAGGGGCTGCGCCTTGGATGTTGTGTGCAGCCCTCCCCTTGCCCCTCTATTTATAGGGGAAGGAGGAAGGGGGCCGGCCCATCTAGATGAGATCAAGAGGGGGGGCGGCGGCCAAGGGGAGGGGGCTTGCCCCCCAAGCAAGGGGGGCGCCCCCTTTAGGGTTTCCCCCCAACCCTAGGCGCATAGGCCCAAGGGGGGGATGCGGCCAGCCCATGTAGGGCTGGTTCCCTTTCCTCTACAGCCCATTAGGCCCTCCGAGAGAGGTGGCCCCTCCCGGTGGACCCCTCCGGTGGCCCCGGTACAATACCGATATGCCCCCGAACCTTTCTAGTGACCGTATGACAATTTCCTACATATAAATCTTCACCTCCGGACCATTCCGGAACTCCTCGTGACGTTCGGGATCTCATCCGGGACTCCAAACAACATTCAGTAATCACATACAAGTCTTCCTAACAACCCTAGCGTCACCGAACCTTAAGTGTGTAGACCCTACAGGTTCGGGAGACATGCAGACATGACCGAGACGACTCTCCGGTCAATAACCAACAGAGGGATCTGGATACCCATGTTGGCTCCCACATGCTCCACGATGATCTCATCGGATGAACCACGATGTCGAGGATTCAATCAATCCGTATACAATTCCCTTTGTCAATCGGAACGTTACTTGCCCGAGACTCGATCGTCGGTATCCCAATACCTTGTTCAGTCTCGTTACCGGCAAGTCACTTTACTCATACCGTAATGCATGATCCTGTGATCAACCACTTGATCACATTGAGCTCAATTTGATGATGCATTACCGAGTGGGCCCAGAGATACCTCTTTGTCATACGGAGTGACAAATCCCAGTCTCGATTCATGCCAACCCAACAGACACTTTCGGAGATACCTGTAATGAACCTATATAGTCACCCAGTTACGTTGTGACGTTTGGCACACCCAAGGCACTCCTACGGTATCCGGGAGTTGCACAATCTCATGGTCTAAGGAAATGATACTTGACATTCAGAAAAGCTACAGCAAACGAACCACATGATCTTTGAGCTATGCTTAGGATTGGGTCTTGTCCATCACATCATTCTCCTAATGATGTGATCCCGTTATCAATGACATCCAATGTCCATAGTCAGGAAACCATGACTATCTTTTGATCAATGAGCTAGTCAACTAGAGGCTCACTAGGGACGTGTTGTGGTCTATGTATTCACACATGTATTATGATTTTCGGATAACACAATTATAGCATGAACAATAGACAATTATCATGAACAAAGAAATATAATAATAACCATTTTATTATTGCCTCTAGGGCATATTTCCAACAGTCTCCCACTTGCACTAGAGTCTATACTCTTGTTACATTGTGATGAATCGAACACCCATGCAGTTCTGGTGTTGATCATGTTTTGCTCTAGGGAGAGATTTAGTCAATGAATCTGCTACATTCAGGTCCGTATGTACTTTACAAATCTCTATGTCTCCATTTTGAACACTTTCACGAATGTAGTTGAAGTGACGCTTGATATGCCTGGTCTTCCTGCGAAACCCGGGCTCCTTGGCAAGGGAAATAGCTCCAGTGTTGTCACAGAAGAGAGTCATCGGGCTCGATGCATTGGGTAGGACTCCTAGGTCGGTAATGAACTCCTTCACCCAGACTGCTTCTTGTGCTGCCTCCGAGGCTGCCATGTACTCCGCTTCACATGTAGATCCCGCCACAACGCTTTGCTTGCAACTGCACCAGCTTACTGCCCCACCATTCAAAATATACACGTATCCGGTTTGTGACTTAGAGTCATCCAGATCTGTGTCAAAGCTAGCATCGACGTAACCCTTTACGACGAGCTCTTCGTCACCTCCATAAATGAGAAACATTTCCTTAGTCCTTTTCAGGTACTTCAGGATATTCTTGACCGTTGTCCAGTGTTCCATGCCAGGATTACTTTGGTACCTTCCTACCAAACTTACGGCAAGGTTTACATCAGGTCTGGTACACAGCATAGCATACATGATAGACCCTATGGCCGAGGCATAGGGGACGACGCTCATCTTTTCTCTATCTTCTGCCATGGTCGGGCATTGAGCCGTGCTCAATCTCGTACCTTGCAATACAGGCAAGAACCCCTTCTTTGACTGATCCATTTTGAACTTCTTCAATATCTTGTCAAGGTACGTACTCTGTGAAAGACCAATGAGGCGTCTCGATCTATCTCTATAGATCTTGATGCCTAATATATAAGCAGCTTCTCCAAGGTCCTTCATTGAAAAACACTTGTTCAAGTAGGCCTTTATGCTTTCCAAGAATTCTATATCATTTCCCATCAACAGTATGTCATCCACATACAATATGAGAAATGCTATAGAGCTCCCACTCACTTTCTTGTAAATGCAGGCTTCTCCATAAGTCTGCATAAACCCAAACGCTTTGATGATCTCATCAAAACGAATGTTCCAACTCCGAGATGCTTGCACCAGCCCATAAATCGAGCATTGGAGCTTGCACACCTTGTCAGCATTCTTAGGATCGACAAAACCTTCCGGCTGCATCATATACAATTCTTCCTTAAGGAAACCATTAAGGAATGCCGTTTTGACGTCCATTTGCCATATCTCATAATCATAGAATGCGGCAATTGCTAACATGATTCGGACGGACTTCAGCTTCACTACGGGTGAGAAAGTCTCATCGTAGTCAACCCCTTGAACTTGTCGATAACCCTTAGCGACAAGACGAGCTTTATAGATGGTCAAATTACCATCCGCGTCTGTCTTCTTCTTAAAGATCCATTTATTTTCTATGGCTCGCCGATCATCGGGCAAGTCAGTCAAAGTCCATACTTTGTTTTCATACATGGATCCTATCTCGGATTTCATTGCTTCTAGCCATTTGTCGGAATGCGGGCCCGCCATCGCTTCTTCATAGGTCGAAGGTTCACCGTTGTCTAACAACATGATTTCCAAGACAGGGTTGCCGTACCACTCTAGTGCAGAACGTGTCCTCATGGACCTACGAAGTTCAGTAGTAACTTGATCTGAAGTTTCATGATCATCATCATTAACTTCCTCTCTAGTCGGTGCAGGCACCTCAGGAACATTTTCTTGAGTTGCGCCACTTACCGGTTCAAGAGGTAATACTTCATCAAGTTCTACTTTCCTCCCACTTATTTCTTTCGAGAGAAACTCTTTCTCTAGAAAGGACCCATTCTTGGCAATAAAGATCTTGCCTTCAGATCTGAGGTAGAAGGTATACCCAACAGTTTCTTTAGGGTATCCTATGAAGATGCATTTTTTCGATTTGGGTTCGAGCTTTTCAGGTTGAAGTTTCTTGACATAAGCATCGCATCCCCAAACTTTTAGAAACGACAACTTAGGTTTCTTCGCAAACCATAATTCATACGGTGTCGTCTCAATGGATTTTGATGGAGCCCTATTTAAAGTGAATGCGACAGTCTCTAAAGCATAGCCCCAAAATGACAGCGGTAAATCGGTAAGAGACATCATAGATCGCACCATATCTAATAGAGTGTGATTACGACGTTCTGACACACCATTACGCTGAGGTGTTCCAGGCGGCGTGAATTGTGAAACTATTCCACATTTTCTTAAGTGTGTGCCAAATTCGTGACTCAAGTATTCTCCCCCATGATCTGATCGCAAGAAATTGATTTTTCTGTCACGTTGATTCTCAACCTCACTCTGAAATTCCTTGAACTTTTCAAAGGTCTAACACTTGTGTTTCATTAAGTAGACATACCCATATCTACTCAAGTCATCAGTGAGGGTGAGAACATAACAATAGCCACCGCGAGCCTCAACACTCATTGGACCGCACACATCAGTATGTATGATTTCCAATAAGTTGGTTGCTCTCTCCATTGTTCCTGAGAACGGAGTCTTGGTCATTTTATCCATGAGGCATGGTTCGCACGTGTCAAATGATTCGTAATCAAGAGACTCTAAAAGTCCATCTGCATGGAGCTTCTTCATGCGTTTGACACCTATGTGACCAAGGCGGCAGTGCCACAAGTATGTGGGACTATCATTATCAACCTTACATCTTTTGGTATTGACACTATGAATATGTGTAGCATTACACTCGAGATTCATTAAGAATAAACCATTCACCATTGGAGCATGACCATAAAACATATCTCTCATATAAATAGAACAACCATTATTCTCGGATTTAAATGAGTAGCCATCTCGAATTAAACGAGATCCTGATACAATGTTCATGCTCAAAGCTGGCACTAAATAACAATTATTGAGGTTTAAAACTAATCCCGTAGGTAAATGTAGAGGCAGCGTGCCAACGGCGATCACATCGACCTTGGAACCATTCCCGACGCGCATCGTCACCTCGTCCTTCGCCAGTCTCCGTTTATTCCGCAGCTCCTACTTTGAGTTACAAATGTGAGCAACCGCACTGGTATCAAATACCCAGGAGCTACTACGAGTACTGGTAAGGTACACATCAATTACATGTATATCACATATACCTTTCGTGTTGCCGGCCTTCTTGTCCGCTAAGTATTTGGGGCAGTTCCGCTTCCAGTGACCACTTCCCTTGCAATAAAAACACTCAGTCTCGGGCTTGGGTCCATTCTTTGGCTTCTTCCCAGCAGCTTGCTTACCGGGCGTGGCGACTCCCTTGCCGTCCTTCTTGAAGTTCTTCTTACCCTTGCCTTTCTTGAACTTAGTGGTTTTATTCACCATCAACACTTGATGTTCCTTTTTGACTTCTACCTCTGCTAATTTCAGCATTGAATATACCTCAGGAATGGTCTTTTCCATCCCCTGCATATTGAAGTTCATCACAAAGCTCTTGTAGCTCGGTGGAAGCGACTGAAGGATTCCGTCAATGACCGCGTCATCCGGGAGATTAACTCCCAGCTGAGTCAAGCGGTTATGCAACCCAGACATTTTGAGTATGTGCTCACTGACAGAACTATTTTCCTCCATCTTACAGCTAAAGAACTTGTCGGAGACTTCATATCTCTCGACCCGGGCATGAGCATGAAAAAGCATTTTCAGCTCTTCGAACATCTCATATGCTCCGTGTCTCTCAAAACGCATTTGGAGCCCCGGTTCTAAGCTGTAAAGCATGCCGCACTGAACGAGGGAGTAATCATCAGCACGTGACTACCAAGCGTTCATAACGTCTTGGTTCTGTGGGACGGGTGCGTCACCTAGTGGTGCTTCTAGGACATAATCTTTCTTGGCAGCTATGAGGATGATCCTCAGGTTCCGGACCCAGTCCGTATAGTTGCTGCCATCATCTTTCAGCTTGGTTTTCTCTAGGAACGCGTTGAAGTTGAGGACAACGTGGGCCATTTGATCTACAAGACATATTGTAAAGATTTTAGACTAAGTTCATGATAATTAAGTTCATCTAATCAAATTATTCAATGAACTCCCAATCAGATAGACATCCCTCCAGTCATCTAAGTATAACATGATCCGAGTTAACTAGGCCGTGTCCGATCATTACGTGAGACGGACTAGTCAACATTAGTGAACATCTTCATGTTGATCGTATCTTCTATACGACTCATGCTCGACCTTTCGGTCTTCTGTGTTCCGAGGCCATGTCTGTACATGCTAGGCTCGTCAAGTCAACCTAAGTGTATTGCGTGTGTAAATCTGGCTTACACCCGTTGTATTCGAACGTTAGAATCTATCACACCCGATCATCACGTGGTGCTTCGAAACAACGAACCTTCGCAATGGTGCACAGTTAGGGGGAACACTTTCTTGAAATTATTTCGAGGGATCATCTTATTTAAGCTACCATCATTCTAAGCAAATAAGATGTAAAACATGATAAACATCACGTGCAATCAAATAGTGACATGATATGGCCAATATCATTTGCTCCTTTTGATCTCCATCTTCGGGGCTCCATGATCGTCGTTGTCACCGGCATGACACCATGATCTCCATCATCGTGTCTTCTTGAAGTTGTCTCGTCATCTATTACTTCTACTAGTATGGCTAACGCTTTAGCAATAAAGTAAAGTAATTACATGACGTTTATGTTGACACGCAGGTCATAAATAAATAAAGACAACTCCTATGGCTCCTGCTGGTTGTCATACTCATCGACATGCAAGTCGTGATTCCTATTACAAGAACATGATCATCTCATACATCACATATATCATTCATCACATCCTTTGGCCATATCACATCACAAAACACTTGCTGCAAAAACAAGTTAGACGTCCTCTAATTGTTGTTGCAAGTTTTTACGTGGCTGCTATAGGTTTCTAGCAAGAACGTTTCTTACCTACGCCAAAACCACAACGTGAATTGCCAATTTCTATTTACCCTTCATAAGGACCCTGTTCATCGAGTCCGATCCGACTAAAGTGGGAGAGACAGACACCCGCCAGCCACCTTATGCAACTAGAGCATGTCAATCGGTGGAACCAGTCTCACGTAAGCGTACGTGTAAGGTCGGTCTGGGCCGCTTCATCCCATGATGCCGCCGAATCAAGACAAGACTAGTAACGGCAAGCAAATTGACAATTTCGACGCCCACAACTCCTTTGTGTTCTACTCGTGCATAGTAACTATGCATAGACCTAGCTCTGATACCACTGTTGGGGAACGTAGCAGAATTTTAGAATTTTCTACGCATCACCAAGATCAATCTATGGAATCATCTAGCAATGAGGGAGAGAGGAGTGCATCTACATACCCTTGTAGATCACAAGCGGAAGCGTTCAAGAGAACGGGGTTGATGGAGTCGTACTCGTCGTGATCCAAATCACCGAAGATCCTAGCGCCGAACGGACGGCACCTCCGCGTTCAACACACGTACGGAGCGAGGACATCTCCCGCGCCTTGATCCAGCAAGGAGGAGGGAGAGATTGAGGAAGAGGGCTCCAACAGCAGCACGACGGCGTGGTGGTGGTGAAGCTGCAGTACTCCGGCAGGGCTTCGCCAAGCTCTTACGGAGGAGGAGAGGTGTTGGGGAGGGGAGGGGCTGTGCCTTGGATGTTGTGTGCAGCCCTCCCCTTGCCCCTCTATTTATAGGGGAAGGAGGAAGGGGGCCGGCCCCTCTAGATGAGATCTAGAGGGGGGGGCCACGGCCAAGGGGAGGGGGCTTGCCCCCCAAGCAAGGGGGGCGCCCCCTTTAGGGTTTCCCCCCCCCCCAACCCTAGGCGCATGGGCCCAAGGGGGGATGCGGCCAGCCCATGTAGGGCTGGTTCCCTTTCATCTACAGCCCATTAGGCCCTCTGAGAGAGGTGGCCCCTCCCGGTGGACCCCCGGAACCCCTTCGGTGGCCCCGGTACAATACCGATATGCCCCCGAACCTTTCCGGTGACCGTATGACAACTTCCTACATATAAATCTTCACCTCCGGACCATTCTAGAACTCCTCATGACGTCCGGGATCTCACCCAGGACTCCGAACAACATTCGGTAATCACATACAAGTCTTCCTAACAACCCTAGCGTCACCGAACCTTAAGTGTGTAGACCCTACGGGTTCGGGAGACATGCAGACATGACCGAGACGACTCTCCGGTCGATAACCAACAGCAGGATCTGGATACCCATGTTGGCTCCCACATGCTCCACGATGATCTCATCGGATGAACCACGATGTCGAGGATTCAATCAATCCGTATACAATTCCCTTTGTCAATCGATACGTTACTTGCCCGAGACTCGATCGTTGGTATCCCAATACCTTGTTCAGTCTCGTTACCGGCAAGTCACTTTACTCGTACCGTAATGCATGATCCTGTGATCAACCACTTGATCACATTGAGCTCATTATGATGATGCATTACCGAGTGGGCCCAGAGATACCTCTCCGTCATACGGAGTGACAAATCCTAGTCTCGATTCATGCCAACCCAACAGACACTTTTGGATATACCTGTAATGAACCTTTATAGTCACCCAGTTACGTTGTGACGTTTGGCACACCCAAGGCACTCCTACGGTATTCCAGAGTTGCACAATCTCATGGTCTAAGGAAATGATACTCGACATTCAGAAAAGCTACAGCAAACGAACTACATGATCTTTGAGCTATGCTTAGGATTGGGTCTTGTCCATCACATCATTCTCCTAATGATGTGATCCCGTTAGCAATGACATCCAATGTCCATAGTCAGGAAACCATGACTATCTTTTGATCAACGAGCTAGTCAACTAGAGGCGCACTAGGGACGTGTTGTGGTCTATGTATTCACACATGTATTACGATTTCCGGATAACACAATTATAGCATGAACAATAGACAATTATCATGAACAAAGAAATATAATAATAACCATTTTATTATTGCCTCTAGGGCATATTTCCAACAGGCCCCACATGGTTTGCCTCTTTTTTTAACATAACGCGTCAGGTCACAATTTGTTTGTTCATCCGTGGTAGATGATTCTCCCTCCACCAAGTGGACAACCAGTACACATGTCAAATTACCACGTGGGCTGCCTTTTCGTACAGAAATGAGCTCCACCGTGTACCTGCGCGGGTGTGGTTGGGAAAGAGACGGGAGTACGTGCACCGTGCGTGCACCTCTTATCTTCGTGCACGTCCCCCACCTACGTGGGCATGTGTGAGAGATACAAACCTAGACAAATGGCTTGTGCATAATAACTACTCTTCGTAAGCCATTGTAAGAGTGGACAAAATGGTGAAGGAGGAGATAGGGGAGCGGCGGAGGTGTGCGATTCTTGGCCGGCGTTTGGCCTCGTTTAAATAGGAGATTAAATAGACGTGGACGGTAGGAGCTCGGCCGGTGTTGCGTTTAATGCCGGCCCAGTCATGAACGGACGTGTGTCCAGAGTGGGTTTCTTGGCTTCCACACTGGCGGGTTTCATGGAGGCGTTTGAATGCGGCAAGGAGGCGTGTTCAGTCGGGCGTGCAGCGAGTGGCGCCCTCGACTCTGACGTAGGACACCGCGCCGTTCTTCCACTGACGTGTGGGCTCTTTGGGTACATGGCCTGCATGTCAGTGACCCAATGCAGGCAGCGCACAGCAGAGGAACCTTTGGTGGGCCAGGGCGGTCAGAAGTGGGCATTTCATAAACCGATGATCGTTCATTGAGTGTGATGTCATCCTTTTCATGTAGATAAGCCTGCTATGTTGATAGCCCGCTCGATACGTTGTGTTTCATAAAGACCGATGCAAACATCGATGTTCTGCTTATCACAGATAAGATTGATTAATTCCCGTAACAATCCATGTCCTTAGTAAAGGGTGCATGCACGTATAGGTTGAGCGTGTGTCTTGCATCGTGTGCTGTGTGCATGCAGGCGTGCGAGTGTTGCGTGCGTGCAAGGGTACATTTCAGTGTTGCATGCATGTGTGCGTACGTGCGTGTGTTCATGAGTGCATGTGTACGTGTCAGTGTTGCACGCCTGCATGCGTGCGTGTCTTATGTGCGTGCATGTGTACCTGCGGGGTGAGGCTACACGTCAGTCGATTGATTTTTTCATCTCTGGGCATTAGATTTTCCAGCCATTGGATACGAAATCAAAGGGCCTGCAATTTATCATCAAACTCCACCCCCCTGAGCCGCCAGCCACCACTGGCCGAACCGCCATCCCCCGCCGCCCGCGGCCAGCCCGCGCTACGCCGCCACCTCGCCCACCCCAAAACCACTCCGCACCGCTGGTCC
>NC_041388.1:410458783-410460527 GCF_002162155.2 Triticum dicoccoides | reverse complement strand
GTCGATCCCCACCCCACCACATAATCAACGCGCCCCATCGCCGGCGACTGCCAACCAGAGGTCTCACGACTTTGAGTACCCACCGACGACTAATTTATTTCCATTTCTTTCCCTCATATACGCGCTAACGGGTGGGCCCTATGGTAATGTGCGCTGCTGAATGTGGATCGTTTGACTGGTCAATTGATCGTGTCATCAACAAATTACGGAGCTTTATGGTGAGCCAGTGACCGTATGATCACCCTAGAATGTATTTTATTAACACAGTACAGACTCAAACTACCATTTCTTTCTTTCATATACGGGCTGACAGGTGGGCCCCATGGTTATGCGCCCCGATGGTGCAACACTAGTTGCGCCACATGGAACGTTTGACTGGTCAATTGATTGTGTCATCAACAAAATACGGAGTTGTACGGGTGAGCCAGTGACCGTATAATCATGACATGTATTTTTAACACGGTATAGACGCAAGGGATCATATATACGCGCAAGCACTCACTGCTATAAGCGCACACACGCACACCCTACCCCTATGAGCACCTTCGAGAGAGTGAACCAGCATATGATCTTGAGAATTTACGAAGTCACCATAGGTGCCTCGTAGTCGAGTGGAACGTCTCCTCCCACTGAACGCACATCACCGAAAAATACTGAAATTAACCCAGGATAAATGCGAGCACCGGGACTTTAACCATGGTGGCCTCGAGAAACCATTGTCCTCCTAACCATCCAACCACATGTTGGTTAGCACGACATATTGTATGTGGTGACCGTGATGAGCTTATTCTGAAGTCCAGTGACCATATCGTGCTTTCGCTTCAAATACAATGACCGTAAGTGTCATCGACAAAATACGGAGCACGCATCAAATGCAAAGTCCGTCAGTGTCATCAAGAAAAAACGGAGACGTATCGTGAGCTAGATACCATATGATCACCATGAGAATGTATACGGTGACCGTAATGAGCATATTCTGAACTCCAGTGACCGTATATTGCTTTAGCTTGAAATACGGTGACCGTCATGCGTGAATGTGCCGTGGGCATGCATACTTTTAGAGGGCCGAGAGATAGTTTGTGTGCGTACGTGAAAGTGGTGTAGAAAGAGGGGATGTCCGGTGGAGACAAGGAGAGATATGTCCTTCGTTTCTCTTTCCCGTGACTAATATTTTAGGAGAATATATAAACATTCACAATGCAGAACAAATATTTTTGGATGCACCATGCAATTAACTTTCATGTATAACATTGTACTATCGTATATGCTTATTTTCTTAGTGTCCAATTGCGTGTGTGGTGTGGTGGGCACATCATTTCTAGTTGTGGTGGGTCAATATGAGGACTCATGGGTCGATTCCATCGTACGCCACATAGGTGTGATCGAGACGCGTTATACAAAGACGCATGTGGAGGACTCAGCGTACAACACGAAGCTAGCTACCAGAGTCACAGAGGACTCTATCCCCACTGGTGATAAGCCGACTATATATGATTTGTAACCCTAGGCCCCCAGTATGTTATAGAAGCTTGGGGGCTAGTTCGTCGATAGTATACACACACGCACAATGCCTGGTATTCACGTGTACTTTGTACACACCCCTATCACTAATATACAGTACAAGGAGTAGGCTTTTTCCTCAACTACAAGGGTCTGAACTAGGGTAAAACTTTGCCTCGTATTACCATCCAGCCTAACAGTCAGGGATATCCTACTGAATGATATGATGGAATCATATCTGCCA
>NC_041388.1:410431959-410458408 GCF_002162155.2 Triticum dicoccoides | reverse complement strand
GTGTATATATGCATGTGAGAGAAATAGTGTTTTCCAACTGAGATTAGTGAAAAGAGTGGTACATAGTAGTCAGAGAGAGAGAGAGAGAGATACAGAGAGAGCATGTGCGTGAGACTCCCCGACACCCCAAGAGAGATTGTGAGCATGTGTGAAAGAGAAATGCCGATGCATATAAAGTGTGTTCACTTATGCGGTAGATAGAGAGATATATAGCGCGTTTGTGAGAACGGGTCGAGGCATAGTGCATCTACGTGTAAAAGGCGGTTCTATGCATTAATTAAAATATAAATGGCATTATTATTTTTGGATGAGATCATGAATTTTGCAAATTGCGTATGGACAAAAATCGGTCTATCAGACACCCATACTCTATTGAATTCTAGCATGTGCATGTGCTTATTTCATATTATCGATCCATAAAGTGAGAGCGGTTTGAAATACAGGCAATGGATGCTTTTGCGATTCATATATAAACATTAATTAGTGCACTCCATGTTGTTAGTGTGAAGCACTTTATTCATTTGTCACTTGCATGGATACATTCCAAATTGCTAGCTACGAAATGGAATACATGTCGAATTCAACATAAAGAGGGTTTCGAAGATTCGAATTCATAGGAAGTGCATTCATCTATTTGAACCCGAGATAATGGTATTTGTAAATTAGATATAAAAGGGGGCATCAATCTTTGTTGTGCATTTGAACATGCTATATATATTCATATGCATGTCTAAATTTTTTTGTAACCAAGGAGATTATATCTGGAACCATGCATGAACTGAGGTAAGTTGCATATTTTTTAATATATACTCGTGTACAATGTATATTCAAATGCACCACCTCCATTCCAAAATAATCGTAGCTTTAGGATTTTCAAGAGTAAATATTTGTGAAGTTTGACAAATCCTGAATGTTCAATTCAAGAGAACCGAAAACGTTAATGCTTCTGCTCCCAAATATTGAACGAAGCGCCAAATAGGCCTCTGGTCACCCGAAACTGCGCGAGACTAACGTTTGGTGGTAGGAAATTACTGTCTTGACTCTGGCCCGTGTAGCCTATCGGCCCGATGTCCAAAGGTCTAAACCGGGGTAGGTTTGTAACTTCACCAAGATGCCAGTCTCAACCGCCTCCGAGAGGCATTCATACACCGTGGGCGCCTAAACACCCATGCGCTTGGCCGAAATCTATCCCGCCGACATTCGGGACACCTGAGATTACTGTCCTACCCCCAACCCGCAATATGTCCAAAATTTTAGATTGGGGCAAAGTTTGTAACTTTCCCCAAATTTCAAACAAGCGTGTCCCAAACCGAAACATTGTCCCCCCTTAAGTTCCCTGCCTCCCTCCGTTTCCCCATTCATACTCCGTGGGCGCCAAAACGCCCTCTCCACCAGCCGCGAAACCCCAGCCTCCTCCGTCCTCCACCCCATTGTGCTCAATCCACCGCTGCCCTCCTCCATCACGCCGGAGCCGGTACCCCGACGTCGTCGTCCAACGCAACCGCAACGCCCTTAAGGACTTAGCAGCTGAAGCCGAGGTAGAGCTGCCTCCACGGCGCCGACGCCAACATGCACCGTACCAGAACTACTCCGACCACGCCGTCCTCCGCCTCACTGCTGCCGCTCCACTGTTGCAATCGTCCATCGCACCGGAGCCGTTCCCGCTATGCCGTCATTCGCCGCCTTGGATCTGCTTCCCCGTCACCGACAGACGGCCACCGCACCACACTCAACAACTTGGCCATGGGTTCGTCCAAGGCTACATCGTCCTCCAAAACTTCTTGTTTCAAGTGAACCACAAGAAGTTCGTTGGAAAAACAGAAGGATGACACAACACTGCCAGCAGAAAGAGGTACTCCTCTTCCCTTATTCATGCAAACCTTACATCTCTACTCACACCGTATTCATCCCATGAAAGAAACTAGTTGAGTGCTTCTTGCTGCATCTTATTTGTGATAATAAATGCACAAGGTTTCCTCCATTTACTATTTCACCTTTGCTAGAGGTCAGTAGCCCGCCTGGATTTCAATTCAGGGTCAGTCGAACCGCAATTAAAAGAAGCAGCACCCGCTTAGGCGCGCGGAGCACCTAGTCCGCCTGTTCGTCGGGGAAGCGGCGCATCCGTGTCTATCATAGGGGTGTGGGGCACATGAGATGTTTGTGCCCGATCTGGAGGTCGACGGGGCTTAAATGGATGGCTGGGGGCGGTGCCAAGCACGGCGGTGAGGTGAGGTCGAGGGGAGGGCACAGGTAGGGGACTGGGCCGGTGGTCGCTGCCGTTTCGAGGAAGATCGTCAACACTGACTGGCTGGAGGTAGATGAAGGCGATCTGCCCGTTCTTTGTACATCGGACGATGCAGAAAAAATGGACTGACCTATTTGTTTTCAGTCGAATGTTATTTTCATAGAATCCTGTAGTAATTTAGTGTGCCATGCATGTTGTAGAGCTATCATATGTCTCCCGTCATTTATTTCTCATCGACCTGCTATCTGCTACCTTTACACTATACTAATTGTGCACACACTTCAACCATACTCACACTATTGATTTTATGCATGGGTATTTCAGACTCTGACGCAGTGTTGATGAATGCAGAAAAGAAAAGACAGAAGTCACTCCAGTGTAATTCGAAGATAAGCACTAAGCTTTTCAGTGCTCTAAAGGATGCAGTGTCAGCAGTTGGAGACAGTAAACGTAGCTCTGCAGTTGATGATGTCAATTGCCACACACAACCATCCTAGGTGTTTGCTTTAACTTCGCGCTGTCAAATGTGGTTGCATGTTGCATATGGTGTCTAGCTTGTATTGCTTCCAATTTGGTTAAATTGCATCTGCTTACTTTACACATTATACCTTTGATAATGACATGCCTTCCTATTTTTTATACATACTCCATATATCTATTAACCATGTTCGTACATCAAACTAATGCTCTTTTGTATCCCTCGTCAATCACTTATGATGAGACAATCACTCGAGTGGGTTACTGTGAGATGCCATACTCGTTTAAAGTGTGCAGTGTCATCCTCCCCACATGATTCTCAAGAAAAAGCAAGGCTAAATGAAATGTAGCTCTCTAGTTGATGACCGCAATTCCCCCACACCACCATCACAGGTGCTTGCTCTAACTTCGCAGCGTGATATGTGGTTGCATGTTGCATACAATGTCTAGCTTGT
Source organism: Triticum dicoccoides (assembly GCF_002162155.2). Taxonomy (NCBI): domain Eukaryota; kingdom Viridiplantae; phylum Streptophyta; class Magnoliopsida; order Poales; family Poaceae; genus Triticum; species Triticum dicoccoides. The sequence goes on along the minus strand of NC_041388.1, from coordinate 410,455,231 downwards.
AATGCTTCTAATTAGGGTAAATTGCATCTGCTTAGTTTACACATTATACCTGTGAATATGACATGCCTTCCTATTTTTGGTACACACTACATCTATGTGTTAACCTTGTTCTTACATGAAACTACCTCTCTTCTGTATCCTGCATTAATCACTTACGATGAGTCACCTTTATTCGTTGCATATTGCATATTATTTCTAGCCTGTTGCCATGTATTGCTTCTAATTTGGTCAAATACATTTGTTAGGGCACCCTTTAATTTGGCATAGTGATATTGGTTTCATCTTTCATATGGTTTCTAGCTTGCATTGATTCTAACAAGTTGAAGCACCTTGTGCTTAGTTTACACTTTATACATCATACATGTCAATATGTCACGCCGTCCTATTTTTCATACACATTCCATCCTCCTATCATGCGGCTGCCTTACATGAAAGTAGTGTTCGTCAGTATCATGGATCAATGAGTTTTGAAGAGCAAATTTTATTCCTTTTGCTTGTGGGTTTGACTTGACAAGGCAAAATCAAGAAAGAGGAAGGAAAAGAGTAAGGAAGGCAATGATGGTGGTCCTCTGCAGCAACATAAACGGAGCATCTGTACCGATTCTCCTTGTACTGATAGTGCATTACAAGGTCCAAGTCTCCGCTCCCCTACTCCACCATCCAAGGTGCTTGCTCTAACTTAGCAGTGTGATATCTGGTTGCATGTTGTATATGGTGTCTAGCTTGTATTGCTCCTAATTAGTGTAAATTGCATCTGCTTAGCTTACATATGATACATGTGAATATGACACGCTTTCCTGTTTTTGGTACATACTATATCTGTCTATCACACCATGTTCTTACCTGAAACTACTCTTCTTGTGTATCCTACATCAGTCACTTATGATGGAATGCCTTTAAGTTGGCAGTGTGATGTTGGTTTGCATCTTGAATATGATTTCTAGCATGTATTGCTTCTAGTTTGATGAACACCACCTATGACAAGACAGTTTTAACTTGGCATAGTGATATTGATTACACCTTTCATATGGTGTCTAGTTTGTAGTGATTCTAATTTGTTGAAGTGCCTTCTGCTTAGTTACCACATCATAAGTTTGAATATGTTAAGCCGTCTAGTTTTTCGTACATATTCCATCCTCGTATCATGACTTTGCCTTTCATTAGAGTAGTGTTTGTCAGTATCATGCATGAATGAGTTCTGAAGAGCGAATTATATTCCTTTTTCTTGTCAGTTTGACCTCACAATGCAAAATCAATAAAGCTGAAGGAAATTGGCAAGGCATTGGATGATGGTGGTCCTTCCGAGCAACTGAAATGGAGGTTCTCTACAGATTCTACTCTGCCATCCTCCCAAAAAGATTGGCAAGACAATGCAAGGCTAGACAGTCAACGTAGCTGTGTAGATGATGAGCACATCTCCCCTACTCCACCATCACAGGTGATTGCTCTAACTTGGCACTATTATATGTGGTTGCATGTTGCGTATGATGTCTATCTTGTATTGTTTCTAACTTTGTTGAATTGCATCTGCTTACTTTACACATAATGCCTGTGAATATGACACGTGTTCCTGTTTCTAGAACATACCTGTACATGATGAGCACATCTCCCCTACTCCACCATCACAGGTGCTTGCTCTAACTTGGCACTATTATATGTGGTTGCATGTTGTGTATGATGTCTAGCTTGTATTGCTTCTAACTTTGTTGAATTGCATCTGCTTACTTTACACATAATGCCTATGAATATGACACGTGTTCCTGTTTCTAGAACATGCGTGTACATGATGAGCACATCTCCCCTACTCCACCATCACAGGTGCTTGCTCTAACTTGGAACTGTTATATGTGGTTGCGTTTTCCGTATGATGTCTAGTTTGTATTGCTTCTGATTATGTTGAATTGCATCTACGTAGCTTACAACTTATACCTGCAATGATCACTTACCCATAAAGACACATTTAACTTGGGACTGTGATGTAGGTTGCATCTTGCATTGTCTTGTAGCTTGTACTGCTTCTAATTTCTTGAAATGGCACTTATGACGAGACACTTTTTACCTGATAGAGTGATATTGGTTGCATGTTCATATGGTGCCTAGCTTTCATTTCTTCTAATTTTGTTGAAATGCCTTCCGCTTACTATTTTTTCATACATATTCCATCCTCCTATCGTACGTGTGAATATGAAACACTGTCTTCTTTGTATATATTCCATCCTCCTATCATGCGCTTGCCTTACATCAAAGTAGTGTTCGTCTGTATCATGCATCAACCAGTTATGCAGAGCTAATTTTATTCATCTTCTTGTGGTTTTGACTTCATAAGGCAATATCAGAAAATAGGAAGGAAAAGAGTAAGTTAGGGGATGCTGGTGGTCCTCCGCACCGACGCAAACAGAGACTCTCTAGATTTGCCACTGCTATTGCTAATGAAGTTGAAGTCCCAAGTCTACATGATGAGTTCATCTCCCATACTCCACCATCGCAGGTGCTTGCTCTAAGTTGACAGTGTGATAATTGGTTTCATGTTGCATATGTTGTCTAGCCTGTATTTCTTCTATTTTGATTAAATTGCACCTGCTGAGTTTATACATTATACATGTGCATATGACATGGAGTTCTGTGTCTAGAATACACTGCATCTATCTATCATACCATGTTCTTACATCAAAGTACTACTATTGTGTATCCCGCATCAGTCACTCATGATTGGGCGCTTTTAACATGGCAGTTTGATAGTGGATGCATCTTGCATTGATTTCTACGTTGTACTGCTTCTAATTTTTTGAATTGCCACTTATGACAAGACACTTTTAATTTGGCAGAGTAATATTGGTTGCATCTTTCATATGGTGTCTAGCTTGCATTACTTCTATTTTCTTGAAAATCCTTCTGCTTAGTTTACACATCGTAGCTGTGAATATGTCATGCTGTCCTATTTTTCTTACATATTCCATCCTCATAAGGTTGTCTTACATCAAAGTATTGCTTGTCTATATCATGCATATATGAGTTCTGAAGAGCGATTTTATTCTTTTGTGTTGTGGGTACGACTTCACATGTCAAAGTCAAAAAAGAGCAAGGAAAATAATATAGTAGGGAGTGGTGTTACTCGTCGGGAGAAACGGAAAAGGAGCTGCCGTATAGATTCTGCTGGTGCTTATAGTGCAGTAGAAGGTCCAAGTCCACCGGCTAAATCTACAAACACAGTAGCACCTGCTCCACCAGCTGCAACATCCGTTTCAACTGTACCAGCATCTCAACGAATTACTCGTTCATTTGCTCCGGAACTGGCCAGTTCCCAAGCTGCCTTCACAACTAACACTATTTATGAAGCACTGCTGACACAACATGACTTGGGAAGATCAGATGAACCTCATGAGCATCAACACCAAGACGGTACCTGACCGAGTCAAGTTGCAGTTGCATGCTCCTTTATATGTACTCTCACAGTTTGATGTACACTAACACTTTCCATATTCGTTGTTGAACTAGCACCACGACGCAAGCGGATACAGACATCAGGGATAATGCTTGACAGATTAACAAAATCTAAAGGAGGGAGAATGGAGATCCATTTTGAGGCAGGTTTAAAAAGGCCACATGATGCTATAGAGTCCGCCAAGTTAGTATCAGAGGCAGCCGTTGCCGTTAGGTGTCATGCACGTATCCTCCCAACGTGGATCCAGTACAGGAATGAGAAAGACAATACCCAGTTTAACACCTTCCTTGACCATTTATCCATAAGTAATGTTATTCATCACAATTAGTAATATTGTCTTTCTATGTCCCATACTTCCTAGCTTCCTCCTAATAAGACTCACATTCTTTTTTCAACAGATGAGGTTCAAGTTGGATTCAAAAAATGATGCAACTAAACAAGCGTGCACTCATGTTTTTCAGTCTGCTCTGCGACAGTATCGGTACCACCTTAGAAAATCTCACTTTGAAGGCAAGGCTAACAATGAAATCGCCCAAACATCTCTAGTGGAATATATTACAGACGAAGACTGGACAACCCTTGCTAAACACTGGTCTGATCCAAAGTATCAGGTAGGCTATATGTATTTGATCAGACCACATATTGAACTTGTATTTATGTATGTACCTTACAAGTGTATCTTCTTCTAGGCTAACTGTTTGAAGAACAAGACCAACCGTTTTAAAGTGAAATTCCAACAGACAACAGGATCTCGTAGCTATATTGCACACTGCGAGGCTCTTGTAAATAGATGCTACTTCTTTTTTTGTGCCATATTATCGTATCTATATTGACTTGTTCCAAATACAGAGGAAAGCCTATGCGAACCAAAAAGAACCTGAACCGAATGCAGTGCAAATCTTCAAGGATTGCCACACCAGCAAGATGAACGACATGAGCACACCGGTTCAAGCCGCTATTGTAAGTCCTTACTCCTCCTGCCTTTGAACTGATTGGTACTGTGATGTGTTCATTTAACTACTTGGTTTGCAGCCAATGTCAGTTACTCTGTTCACTTTTATACACAGTTGTCTTAACGTATCATTTCACCTTACATGGTTTAAAAGAGATGAAGGATATTCTTTTGGTCTTGATCTATATTCTAGTTGTTATGTTCACGTGCGCACACAATGATAAACTAGCCTGTTTGTTTTATATCTGTTTGCCCATGATATGAATGATGTCATACTATGTTCATCTTACTTTAAACCATGTCTCTTTATCCTTAGATGTCAACAAATGTGAGGAAATAGACAATACAGTAGGCATGCTACATGGACATATGTTCCGAAAGTGATTTTATTATGTAGTTGGCACTACAATACATGCTAATGTATTACAGTAGTTCACTAAAATAAGTTATGTATAAACGTGTAACCTACTTTATTTGTTTTTGTCTCATTAGTAACTTATCTGGTACACTAATCTACAAGTTCAAACTTTCAGGAAGCTATGGAAAAAATGATTGAACAGCCACAACCACCTGAAGGTCACGAGGCTACCACAGGCACAATGTCACCTCTTGCTACAGTGCGTCAGTATCTCCCCACTAGCAATGCAAAAAGCACCTTCATGCGTAATTCTGGGTTGGTTGTCAAGGTAACCTCATCCAAATCGCCTACTGAACAAAATCTTCCTGCTAGACAGAGTAATATATCTGTGCTCCAGACACAAGTCCAATCCCTAATGGACGTCGTTTTGGAAACAAGAATAGTGATTGACAAATGTCGTCAAGATATGAATGGTTTCAAAACCGGACTACCAGACTTTCGCTTTGTTGTTCAAGAGCAATGGAGGGAAAAGGTGAAGATCGTGCTGCTCCATCAGATTCTACAGCCTGAAACATTAGCACTCAGGTCAAATGATTTGTGCTTTAATACATCTGATGGTGCTTTTATCTGCAAGGACTGTAAACTTTATGCCAACAGGAGTTTTGTTGTATGGTTGGAATTTATTTTGTTGTGATACAACATTTACGATGCTGCCAAAGGCTGCAATAATTACGACACTATTTTTTATAGTGTAGGTTTAACTTAGTAATGTATTCGATCGAAAGCTTCGTAGGAGCCCAACATGCCAACATTGGTCGGGCCCATTCCAATTGGCCTAAAAACGATTATGGGCCGAAATTTGCATGTAGCCCACTAAAAATATCTGGACCTAAATTAGCATAAGATTTCATATTTTTCTAGTAGGCATGTGCCCATAGTGGGCCTTTAACAGGCCTAAACATAATTTGGGCCCTCGATAACAATAGGCCATTTACATGTGTAAATATCTTGAGCCCATAAAAACATGGGCCTTTAAAAGACCGAAAGTGAGATTGGGCCCTGATTGTGCCAAATAACCCACTGGTCTTAGCAGGCCGAAATGGTGGCCCATTTACGATGCAGATCTTTCACAGACCGAAATTCGTACGGGTCATAAATGCGCCGACCTAATACACGGGCCTTTAACAGGCCGGAAGTTCGGTCGGGCTAGATTATCGTGATTTTCATATGGGCCGTTAATGGGCCCGATGTGACGTTGGGCCACATATGGCCCATGGATTTCGTCCGACGTTAACAGGACGAAAGTGGCCCAAATCTATAGTGGGCCTCTAACAGGCCAAATGTCAGACATGACCGAATATGACCCAAATCCTTCACGGTCGTTTATGGGCCGAAAGTTTCAATGGCCTGTAAATGGGCCCAAATGAAGCAGGACCTTTAACAGGCTGGAAATACATCGGGCCGTAATTCGGCCCATATACTTAGCGGACTGTTAACGGGCCAGAAGTGACCATGGGCTGCGATGATGAAAAGTTTAGGACATGCCATTGACGGGCCGATTTGACACTAGCCGTACGGGCCTTAACTGAGAATGTTGGGCCTTTAGCTGGGCCGACCCATTATGGTCTGCAAAATCTTGTGGGCCTTTAGCTGGGCCGGCCCATTATGGCCTGCAAAATCTCGTGGGCCTTTAGCTGGGCCGGCCCATTATGATACACAAAATCTCGTGGGCCTTTTGCTGGGGTGGCCCATTATGGACCGCAAAATCTTGTGGGCCTTTAGTTGGGCCGGCCCATTTAAACTTTATGGGCCGGTCCACGTGTCAACATATCATAGGCGCATCTCGCCCATTGTATGAGTGACACCTGTGCCAACGCGGAGAAGACACATGTTTCCATCAGCCAATCAGAATTTTACACGTGGAAAATCCCCATTGGTCCAGGCTGTTAACGGGTTCTCAGATCCAAAACCGGACCCGATAGCTTAACGGTGTTTCGTTACGGTGGATGCCATGTGTCGGTCACCCTTGACGAAAGCACTTCTGTGACGCGTGATTTATCGTCATGGAAGTGGACACTTCTCTGATGATAATTTTGGTAATGTCATGGAACACTTCTACGACAACACATGTATGACTATCTTGATTCTGTCATAAATTTGTCATGGATGTACATGCATGATAGAAAACGTGACCTACTATGACAAACACGTATCATCACGGAAGTGTATTTTTTTGTAGTGCAAGTCACTACGGTAAGTGGAAAAATCTGCACGTCCATCGCAGGATCATACATCCTCCATGGTTCTCTGATGCCATTGAACACAAGGACTTCATTTATGTTGTCGACTCCTTCTATGGCTGGACGTATTGCTGGCCTACTCCAGTCATCGCTAAAAACGGCTATTACAGAAGTATGTTACTTTCCTATGATATCATGATGGCTTGCTTATATTACTGTCAACATTTAGTGAAAAAATATTCATGCTCATAACATGTTGTTCTTAAGATTGACTACATTAAGAGCCCTTTTTTATTTGACTCCAACTTGATATGATGTTGCAGGCCGCCTGGTGTCCCTACCCTTCCTAATCCCAGAACCTTTCAAATAAAAGCGGCATGGCAGTTTCAGGTGGTTCCTGGCTCCATCAAACGACGACGAACGATTGATGATCGTTCGCACGTACCGGCCGTGTTGTTTTGTGGAATAGAATCACAGTCACTGCAAGGTCTTTGAGTAGGATCCTAGCTTCTCTGGGCCTTCAGGAATTTTTGAATGGAGGCTGGTAAGTCTCCTTGGTACATGCTCTCTGTTTCTCGGGCTGAATTATCCGATTAACCAGGAGATAACTAACGGCAAGGATCATGATGGCAGCGTGGTTTCATTCATCAGGCAAAACTGTGTGTACACAACGTACCATGCGTCTCTACATGCAACATACCATGATATGTGCCGCCACGCTATGCAGCCCAAAGTAGGAGAGAGGGTCGCAAGTATCATACTTCGACCTGTTAGCTGGAGTTTCCCCCATCAGGCACCCATCCGGTTTATGCCGTCAGCCAATCTCCACAGCTTAATAAATAGTAACGTCTAACTGAGCGAGTTAGTTAGATCCGTACACTTGGTGTAGTAGGATCTTTATTTAGTTTGATGCATACACTTGTTCTTTTTTGGTAGCCCTTTTGTAACGATGGCTGATGTTTGGTTCGAAAGAGAGAGCTGCGTCTTTACTCTTCTGGCATGCTTACTGCTTCGGTTGCACCCCAAGCCCTGGTTGTTGCTGCTGCTATTTTCAATGTACAATCAGTAGTATATTTCGTCTGTTGGTTGAATAAATGTGTTGTTAGAACGACAAACACAATGTTTTGGAAGTCTTTGCACGGTCCGATCCTTTAGTGCCCCGTACCGTATGTAGCGCATACTATTTTTGGTACGAAACACATTTTCCACTTGTTGATAACATGCAACCCACTGATGAAGGCCCAATAGAGGAGCCCATAATTAACAGGAAGGGAGGCTCTTACATGAATCCGACCCAGGTACATGATCATGGTCCCCTAAACATAAATTAGTTGTCGGGGGAAACGACACCTTTGGGATCCCAGGGAATCCCTTCTTCGGTTGGCGGGGCGTGGGGCTGTGCAAAGAGTAGGTCTAGTGATCAGAGTGAGGGGATTTTTACTCAGGTTCAGGCTGCAAATGATGTGTAAAATCCTAATCCTACTTGTCTGTGTTTCTCTTGTGCTCTTCCGTTATTGGACTAGCTAGTATGCGTGCCCAGTCCAAAAGTCCGAATCCTTCCATAGTATGCCTCGGGCCTCCTTTCATATGTCAAAGGGGTCGCCACAGTGACACATAGAAGGTGGAAAGTATCTACAGTGTACAAGTTTATCGCCTGATACCATAGGACAAACGCATTTAATGCGCTGCCTACGTGCCCTCTTGCTTTATCGGGGGTGGCAACAGAGCTCGTCCAGTCCGTCGCCGCCTCACCTTGCTTCGACGCGCGTGCTGGTGTGGTGACAGGGTCTTCACAAAGATCTGCACACCACCACGCAGGTGCTTGACTAGTTGGCTTAGAAGCTGCATGCTGCCACGCTGGTGCTTGCCTAATTGGCGGGCTGGTTGCCGCGTCGGAACGGCCGTGGGGCAGCGAAACTTTGGTGGGTGCGGGCCTAGCCATGGCCCCACAGATGCCCCCGGCAAGGGCCTTGCCGGGGTCTTGCAGGCCTCCCCGGCAAGGATCTTGCCGGGGGTCTTTGGCCGTCCCTGGCAAGGATCCTGCCAGGGGTCTTCGGCCTTCCCCGGTAAGGATCTTGTCGGGGGTCTTCATCTTCTGGTTCTTATCTAGGCTCGCAGGCCTTTGGTCTTCACAAAGATCTGCATGCCACCACGCGGGCGCCCCTGAGTCTTGGTCTCAATGTTGTCGATGGTGTCAGAGCTCTCAGGCTCAAGGGTGGCGGCCTCGCTGGTGTCGGGCAAGTCGCCCCGGCAAGGCTCTTGCCAGGGCTATGTAGGCTGCCCCGACAAGGGTGTTGCCTGGGGAAGCCCATCTTGCCCCTTCGCTCTTCATGCCTCTGGCTTGAGTGCTGCCTTGGCAGTCTCGTTCCTTTCCTTCCTCTGCCCCGCCAAGCAGGGTCACAGGTGTGGCTATGACTGCCCGTGCACAAGTAAAAGGGGTGCAGAAAGGCCCCTACTTTTGTACACTGAGAAGAGCCCCCGGGCCTGGGCCACACATAAGCGTGAAGCGTTGTTGGGCCAGGCCTAGAACGATGCGCGGACACGTGTGGCAGAGTTTTACCCTTCTCAGTCGCCAGTTGCGCTTCTCCACAACTTGCATTCAGTGCGTGACGTGGGGGTCGGGTGTGGAACGGTCATAGCATGCTTGCGTCACCCTGCGGTGAATAGTAAAGAGGCAGCCCACGTCTTCCCCACAAAAAAGAGGAAGCCACAAGAGCGCGGCCCGTTTACAAACTGGACTCGAGTCATGGCCTTCATGGCGCCCGCGCCCCATGATTACGGGGTGGAAAACGGTCGTCCCACTTGTCTTCTTAATTCCGGCCCGCCCGCCACGTGTCCCTCATACCTCAAGGAGGGTAGGTGGTGGATACAGAGGGCACGAGCCTTAATGCCGAGGCGGGAAGTCAGGTGTTGCTCATTGGAGCAGTGGGTCGGTCCTGATTCCCTGCGCCTCTGGCGGCCGGATTGATCGAGTGGGGCGGCCGCCCTTAGGTTGGGGGGCTGAGCCCCGGCTCTGCCCCTCTATAAAAAGGGGGAGATGGATAGCATCCTTCTGCATTCATCTCTTTCCTGCTTGGTCCCTTTCTTCCACTCGCCAAGGTGGGAGGGCGTGTCGGCACTCCAATGGCAGCGACGATGGCTTCTGCTTGACAGCATGTCCCCCTCCTTCGGAGCACATGGCGGCGGAGCCCGCTGTGAGAGGAAGAGGGAGGGGGCGAGGCCGAGGCCGCCGTGGCGCTCAAGGGAGAGGAGGACGGGGCGGCGCACCGGACGCCCTTCCGCCAACGGCTCTTCCCCCAATGGAGGGACATGTCAGAGACCAACCCCGCGAGTTCTTCATCAGGCTGTACAAGCCAGTGTGTGGTCACCACCGCCTCCCCACTCCGTTTGCTCGGGAAATGGAGCTTGACCCACCACAGGCCTTGAGGCTGCATATGAGGGGCTGCGGGAACGGCGGCATGCGAGTCGACGTCGACTTTCCCGCCCCTCACATCATGTATCTCAACGGTGGGTAGAAGACCTTTGCCCATGCCCATAGCCTGTCAAAGGGGCATGTTCTCCAGTCAAATTAATGGAGAATGACCTGCTCTCCATCAAGGTCTTCGGGCACTTGGGAACCCGCTTAGGGTGCTACGTGGAGAGCTCCACCGGCAACAAAACTTCCTCCTCGGGCGACAGTGACGAGGAGGACAGCAACAGCGACGGCGTGGGTAGCGGGCGGGAGGACGCTGATTCCGACTGACCATCGGAGGTAGCACCGTCATCTGCATCGCCCTCCTCTTGTCGGATGTGGGGTTCCGACAAACCATTAAGGTTCTAACACTGGGGTGCGCGCGAAGTCTTTCCTTCCCACCAATCTACACCCTAGCTCGCTAAGATCTCGCGGACGAACTCGATGAACTCGCAACACAGAAAGACACGAGGTTTATACTGGTTCGGGCCACCGTTGTGGTGTAATACCCTACTCCAGTGTGGTGGTGATGGATTGCCTCCAGGGCGGATGATGAACAGTACAAGGGAAGAACAGCCTCCTGAGGTTGAGGTGTTCTTGTGAGTAGGCTCTCGATCGGGTCTGATCGTGATGCCTCTACTATGGTGGCTAGCTCTACTTATATAGGCCCTAGTCCTCTTCCCAAATATCGATCGGGAAGGGAGCCGACAACGACGGGAAAATTTAAAGGGGGACAGCTAGTACAACCTATCCTGACAAAAGTGGTCTTCGCCTGCGAAAGACTCTGGTGGTGACGCCGTCTTGGGCTCCATGATGACCTCCGTCTTGCCGTCCTCCTGGTCTTGGTCTCGTTGCACCAATATATCAACCTTTGCCTGATGCCTCGGTACTCTTCGACTGCACTGGCCTCCTTAGCACCAAAGAGGAAACAAGGACGCTGCATGCGCTGGCTCCCGCCTGGCACCCGCCTGGTGTCGTGTGTCATGGCTCACGTCGCGAGGGCCTCATGAGGTTTGCCCCGCCTTGATATCTCCGCTCCTCGTGAGCCTGCCTGGCTAGGCCACTCCAGAGGAGGGCTTGCGTCGTCCGCCTCGCGAGGGTCTTGGATGCCTTACTGATGAAGATGGGCTGTACGGCCTGCTGGCTTAGCCACGCCGCGGGCCGCAGGCAGGCAAATCTGGGGACCCCCATTCCCAGGACGCCAGCAGTAGCCCCCGGGCCTAAGGTGCGCTCGGGCTTGGCTTCGTGGCGAATCCAAGGGCCAAGTACGGAGCACCGCGGGCCCCCAAAAGCCTGCGGCCTCGATTGACGCATGGTGGTTGATTGGACGTGGGCGTCTCCGCTTCCCCATGCTGCCCTTGAATCCACCTGTCTATGCGGCCCCGCCTCTTACACAGTTATTCTTCCTTCGCCACGCCCGGCTCTTCCAATCTCCTTGCTGCCTCGACGCCCTGCTCCGCCTTCTCAATCTGACCTGTGCTCCGCCCGCTTCACCGCCATGGCGTCGAAGCACACCGAAAAGGGGAAGAAATCTCTGCCCTCGCCAACTTCGCCTCCATCCTTCGAGCCGGCGCTCGGCCGGCCTCGGGTGCGCAACGACGAGGCCATGGACAAGGTGTGCCCCATGCTTGCCTCTAGTTTCAATGAGTGGGGAGAGATGCCGGCTTGGCCCACGTCTTGCACCAGCATGGCTCGGGCAGTTACCGAGGTTCCGATCTTCATTGATGCCCTCTGGGCTGGCCTGATTCCTCCCTTCTCTGCCTTCTTCAATGCGGTGCTCGAGCACTATCAGATCCACATGCTCCATCTTGATCCTTAGGCCGTGACCCTTCTTGCCGTCTTCGCCTTCGTGTGCAAGGCCATGGTGGGCATCGCCCCCTCCGTGGCACTCCTCCGCCACTTCTTCTCGTTGCATCTCACTGGTCCCCGGCAGAGCTCAGGGTGCGTGGGTTTCCAGGCCATGGCTACGATGACATGTGTGGGGATTGACTTCGAGCTCCCTTCATCCATGAGCGAGTTCCGTATGCGATGGGTGTTTGTTGACGCCGGCGTGCTCAACCCTCTGCTCCAAGCTCCGGTGGGGCCTACTGTTGCAAACTCCTGCTGGGGTCATCAGAAGCTCATGAGCCCCTACCTTGCCCCGTCTAGGCCAGGCTGAGGTGGTTAAAGGACCTTGGTGTGACTGCACCCATGGTGGTGAGGGAGTTCGTTAGGCGTCGAGTTGCTCCACTCCAGCGCCATTCTCGCCCGATGTGGGACTTGCTCAGCAGACATGACAACATGAGGTTTCAGGAAGAGGGGCTTCCTCTCGCCACGCGGTAGACAGTGCTCAAGGTCCTATCAGGTGTCCCTCTACCAGAAGAGATGCCCAGGAACAGCTGCATGTTGTACCGCTGCGAGAACAAAGTCACATTTGCCGTGAACATGCCTTCCTTTGATGAGTGGGCGCTGCGCCCAGTCATTTTGGTGGGGCCCTGTGAGAACCTCGTCATCGTGGTCCCCTTCTTCTCCGCCGGTGCCAGGCTCGCCCCAGGTGACGGTGCGGGGGAGCGAGCTATGACGGGGGCCGGCAGCTCAGGTGTTGAGGAGCACATGTCGGGTGGTGATCTGGTGCATCGTCCTTGGGGGCCTGCGACCCTCCTCCTGAGGCATCGGTTGCCAAGGAGATGCGGCATGCGGCTCCTGACGCGGAGGCTCCAGGAGCCTCGGGAGGTCATAGTGGGGAGGAGCCGGGCTGTTCGCCTCAGCCGGGCTCCCCTGAGGCCATCCCTCTTGAGTCTTCTTCGGCTCCACCGTGCACCAGCCGTCACGTCCAGCGCTTCGGTCGCCTTTGTGTGGACTTCGAGGAGCTTCGCAAGAGGAAGGGATCCCCCGTCGGCATTGGGCGTTCCTGCCCTGCTTGCTGCCCCTGGGGAAGGGTCGGTCGGAGGAGCATCCCCGCCTTCGGGACGTGCTGAGTCCGTGGTTTGGCCGCCCCTCGCCCATGGTCTAGCGTGGAGCTTGGCGAGCGTGCCCAAGACTCCTCTGCTCATGAGCAGTCGCTGGCTAACCTCGGTCTTCAGTTCCTCTTCAAGCAGCGAGCCTCGATCAACTTAGGCTCCTCGCGGGGATGGGCTGACGTCAGGCACGGCGCTAGCCCCCAGCCCCCAACCGGGAGGTGGCGCGCCACTTGATGCTCCACCCGCAGCCCCCGAGGTGGAGGACGAGGCAGGTCGAGCGTTCGAGCTCGAGCGCAGGCGCAGCGTAGTCCGTCACGAGCTCTTCCAGGAGGCGATGGGCGCGATGAGCCACCTCGGTGAAGAGCTTGCTGGTGTCGACTCGTGTCTTGAGGCTGAAGGTCTTCGGTTGGTGGAGGAGCGGCACAAGCTGCGAGTGGCCATTAACCTTGGTCGCTATCAGCGCGACCTCGAGAATGCGAAGGCTGAGGCGTCCCTCAAGATTGCCAACGAGGCTAGTTCGCGATCTTTGGAAGAAGCTCGCGAGGCCGATCGCCGCCGCGAGGCTGCGGAGGAGCGCGCATGGGGGCTTCAGGCCTGGAGCGCGTCCCTTGAGCAGCAGGTGGAGGCGCGCAGGGCCGCTCTTGCATCGCTGAGAGGGACGCCTACGGAGGAAGAGGAGGTCCGGCAGCGCGAGGAGGCGCTGGCCCTGGAAGCCGTGGAGCGCAGCCTCAAGCTCGAGCGACTGGAGACGAGGGAGCATCAAGTCGCTCAAGCAGAACATGCTGTCGGGGCCTGTGAGGCCGGAGTCGAGGAGGAGATCAATCGCCGGGTGGCCGAGGTTTGCGCAGATCTGGAGGGCAGGTATGACTTGAAGCTGAAGCTCGCCGGTCTGGAGGGTGCGGGCAGGGCCGCCGCCCTCAGGCCCAGGTTGGACGAGGCCGAGAGGCGTGCGGAGGCCACATCCGCCGCCCTGGTTACGGAGCAAGCAGACTTGGCCTCCGCCCGCGCCAAGCTGCTTTCCCTCCGGAAACGAGTTGATGATGCCGAGGCTGTCACACGGCAAAATAGGGAGGAAGTGCTCCAACACGGAACGCTGGAGCGCGAGCATGCTCCTATGCTTCAAGACCTTCGGAACAGGGCCAACACTGCCCTGGATTACATCTGCGACGAGAACGCCCCGGCCCCTCACTCGAATGACAACGCCAGCCACCTGACCTTCTTCATTGAGGTGGTGACGTGCCTGGAGGCTCAATCTGCTAGAGCTCGATAGCTTGTGCAGGAGAGGGGTCATGGCCTGCTTCAGCGCGCCTTCTCCCGTGTCTTCAACCATCTTCTGAATGTCGACCCCAACTTCGACTTCGAAACCGCCATTGCCCCCGTACCCACGACCGTCCGGGGCGACCTGGCGCATTGGGTAGAGGACTATGTTGACGCGTTGGTTAGGGCCTTCACCTCGGAGTATGACGCGGTGGTGGTCATCGCAGATGAAGGTGACGTGGGCGTCGCCGACGGCGGCGGCGACACCGACGAAGATGATGATGACGCGAGTGACGCGTCCGCGGGTGATGTAGCGAGTGATATCTTTGGCTGATCCCATGTTTGCCTGTTGTTTCAAATTGCACGCAAAACTCGAGCGTGGCCCTTGGAAGACTTTGTGAGAGCATTTTGAGAGGGGGAGCCCCTCGTGTAAGCAAATTGCAGAATTTTACTTTCCTATGTGATGTGGGTATGTGTCCTCGTGAGCTCATGAAGCTGGGGGTGAGCTCCCCGACGTGGTTTACCTTAGTCAGCGCCAGCTTAGGGCTGGGTCGTGAGGCAACGAGTTCCTGAGAATCCCGCGGAGCTTATCGCCCCGTTTGAGGGGGCCCCATAAGAGGTGAGCACCAGGCGCAGTGCTAGCGCGTGCTTGACGAGTGTGCAGTTTGCGCGGTCCGGCTCGCGAGGAGCTTTGCGAGGGAAAGGCGACGGACATGAGTCCCAAACCAAACGAGATCCAAAAGGCAAGAAACGGCTCGAATGAGAAAAGGCACCCCCCCCCCCGCGCATCGATAAAAATTCAGCTTCAACTTAAGTCCAGATCCAGAAAGCAAAGCCACAAAAAGAGAGATCCAAAGCAAAAGGCCGCGTCCGGCACCTAGTCTAGTCTTCGGGTCTTCAAGTCTTCTCACCAGTGCGGAGCTAAGGGCTGCCACTAGGCGTGGGAGGGAACCCCAGGGCCTGAGGCCGGCAGTCCTGAGACTCTGGGGCGTGTACAGCCCCAACTCATTATTACGCGAGAGTGTCACGGGCGGCGAGCTTCACAGGCACCAGGCCTTCTTCACAGGTACCGACCTTGCTTCATATCGCTAGACGAGGGCCCTACCTTGCGCCACCCTCGACCTCCTTTGAGCCGACCGGTCACCAGGACGACAAAAAAGAGGGAAAGGGGACGCCAACGGTTCCCTCGGCGACCACGGGTCCTCTGCTGGGGTAAGGGTTGTAGAATCCGCACCGGCAGAGGGCTACCTCTGGGTGTCCCCTAGTTTCGCATGCCTTGGGGAGGGGCCTTGCTCCTGGCTCCCTCCCAGCAGCCCCCAACGTGTCTCCCTTGTTGGAACGGGTGCCGCCGTGCCAGGGTCGTCGATCAACGCTGCAACCTGATTCATCTGCAGCCCATGGTTAGCATAAGCGTGTTCCTGAGAGATTAGCGGTACCCTGTAGTTGCCGTTGTCGGCGCGATCGTTGTGGTTCTCCGTTGGTTCTTGGAAGGCTATGACTCCTGTCAACTAAAAAGAATGATGATGAAGAATTTGAACGCTTTGCTGAAATGCTGAGGACAGTCTTTTTGCGTACTCGCTTGACTGATATGTTGCAAATGCCTCGTTATGCAAAATATATGAAAGGCATCATCACAAATAAGAGAAAAATACCGGAAGCTGAAATCTCCTCTATGCTTGCTAACTATACTTTTAAAGATGGAGTACCTAAAAAACTTGGAGATCCAGGAATACCAACTATACCTTGCTCCATCAAAAAGAATTATGTGAAAACTGCTTTGTGTGATTTAGGATCTGGTGTTAGTGTTATGGCATTATCTTGATATAAAGGACTTGATTTGAATAAACTCACACCTACTAAAATATCTTTGCAAATGGCTAACAAATCATCTGCCATACCTATCGGTATCTATGAGGATGTGCCCGTTGTTGTTGCTAATGTTACTATTTTGACTGACTTTTTTATACTTGAGATGCCCGAGGATGACAACATGTCGATTATCCTTGGTAGACCGTTCTTGAGTACTGCAAGGGCTGTTATTGATTGCAATAAGCAAGGTCGTTATTGAAAAATCTTCGACAATCACTATTGGAAGTTTTCAAATACCTCTACCTACTGTCAAAAAGAGATATGAAATGCTTATTGTTGGGGACATTCATATCCCCATTGAGGTAACTTAGTGATTTAAGAAAGTTCTTCGGTTTCATGCTAATCGAAAGTGGTTATTAATAAGACTTGATCAACCATATTAATGGATCATTTTTGAGGGGTATTAAGTTGATGAATTTAGTAAGCACTACCTTCTGTCCCTACTTTTTATTCTCTATTTTTATTAGTTAAATAAAATAAAATTTCATGTTTTGTCTCTTTTCTGAATTTCCTGTGCAATAAAAAATGACCCGAAAATAAAAGTTCTCAGAATGCTTTGAAAATTTAATACAAATTTTTTCTGAATATTTCTGAATTTTTGGTGCAAATAACATCAGAGGGAGGTGCACCAGGTGGGCGCAACCCACCTGGGTGCGCTAGGACCCCTAGGCGCCCTGGTGGGTTGTGGTCCCCACGTGGGCCACCTCACTTTTATCTTCACACCACATCATCACTTACCTCTAGAAAAAAATCTCCATTGCTCTCTCTCCCGTATTCTTGCTCCCAAACCCGCGGATTTTGATCTCTTTGCTCGAAGCTTCATTTCCGAAACTGTTTCGGGGGATTGTTACTTGGTATGTGACTCAATCGTTTGTCCAATTAGTTTTTGTTTTAGTGGTTTATATTTTGAATAATTAGCTACTCTTGGTGTTGTTGTAGATGAGCTTGAATGTTGAATTCTTAATGTTCTAAGTGGTTTGAATGCTTGCTATGGCCTCTATGTATCCCTATGAGTAGTTGGTATCATTTTTGTGAAGTTTTGTTGAGAAAATTTTGTGGGCTAATAAATTTCAGAATTTTGCTCATAGGAAAACCATGAATATCTTTAGGAAGTTTGGCTCAAAGAAGAAATCCAAGGGTGTTATTGGGGAGTCATCTGATAGTGATCTCCATCCTCGGAGGTTGGCGGAGGTACGGCCGTGTGAATGGTCGCACACCCCATTCTTGGAAGAGGTTGGAATCCTTCAGGAGTTCATGCAATATGCTGCTAATGCCGGCCTCACCGACTTCATCGCAGATGAGTGTGAACAGCACCAAATCCTCACAAACATCTTTGTTCAAAGTTTTACTTTCGCACCTAGGAATAATCCTCTTGAAGTGAGCTTTGATTTATATGCTGAAAACCATCAGATACCACTTACTGAATTTTGTAACATATGCATGATCCCTTCTGATGGGATCTTGGCCGAGCCTAGGCCGGCTGAGTTTGAGGCCTTTTATCGTACTTTGACAGTGGGAGATGAGAGAGGGGTGTCAGCCATCATTGTCGCTGGTTTGCATTTTCTTGCGGTTCATTACTTTGTTCTTTTAATTGCAAAATGCTTGCTTGCTAGGGAGAAGGTGGGTGCACTCAGATCACCAGACCTTTCTATTTTGCGTAGTGCATTAGAGGGTGATAACACTTATAGCTTGGGAGCTATTGTGGCTTGTCACCTCCACCTTAATAAATCCAAGGGTAAAATTCATGGTGGGATTTATGCTACTCGTTTGGCAGCTCACTTCGAGGTTGAGATACGCCCTCATGATTATCCTCTGACCAAGGTTTACCTAGACCGTGCTGCCATGGATCATCACCATTTTACTGATGATAAATCCCCTGATATTCCTATTCCATATAACCTGGTTTTTTGCATTGAAACTCATGATATTATTTCTTTGCCTGCTCCTGTTTTGTTTGATTCTGTTGCCACGGGCGGATATAGGATTATGCCTATGGACATCATCGCCTACCGGAACGCTCAGGCTGTAGTAGAGGCAGATGAGGAGCCTCCGCGGTGGGATCAGTGGATGCTCGCTCCTCAATACCCCAACTACTATCTAGATTACTGATCGACTACCAAGTTCGGCCAAAAGCTTAAGCTTGGGGGAGTACGTGTTTTTCACCGACATTACATTCATGTCCACTTATTCATCTTGTCGGTGTTCACACTTTTTCATTGTATCATCCATGTTTAAATTTTATTTTTCTTGCCTTCTTCTTGTGTGTTTGAAAAACTTTAGAAAAACCAAAAAAATTAGTTGTAGCTAGTTTACTTTCCATGCATGCTTAGTAGTATTATTAAAAAGAAAACCCAAAGATTTCCTTGTTCTTCTTTTGCTTGTTGGGAGCTTTCCCATGTAAATAGTTTTTCTTGTTTTTGCTTTTCCCTTTTATTTGCTTGTTCAAGAAAACCAAAAACTTCGAAAATATTTCAGTGTGTTTCTCTAAATTTCTTTTCCTTTTATTCGAGTTGTACCAAGGAGAAGACCGCGATGAAAATGTTGAGTGGCTCTCATATGAATAACTGTTGAACTAATAAAGAGCCCATTTTACCTTGTCTTCTCCTGTTGAATAAAATGTTTTGCAGATTCCAGCTTAGTCCATGACACTCTTGCACTATTATTATTTTCACATCGTTCGGTCATGCAAGTGAAAGGCAATAATGATGATATTCAATGAACTGGCCGTGGCAGAGAGAAACCGGTATGAACTTGACTTGTTCTATTTGTGTAAATATGTTTAACCTAGTATCCAGGATTCAACCCATTATGATTAAACATGTTTGCAATGACTATTAGAGATTATAGTTTCTCATGCCTTGCATAAGTGGCTGGGAGTGGATAATGATTTATCTTGGATATTACCATTGCATTAAAATGATTATGATGTAGTATGATGATATAGTGTCCTCCTCTGAATGTTCGAGTGGCTTGAATTGGCACATGTTCATGCATGTAGTTGAATTAAAACCAACATAGCCTCTATGATATTTATGTTCATGGTGTTCATATCCTACTCATGCTAGTGTCCAATGTTACTTATGCATAATGCATGATCATGATCGTTGTTGCTCTCTAGCTGGCCGCTTCTCAATCTAATTGCTAGCCTTCGCCTGTACTAAGTGGGGATTCTGCTTGTACATAAAAAACTTGAACCCAAAGGTATTCCAGATGAGTCCACCATACCTACCTATATGCGGTATTACCCTGCCGTCCTAAGTAAATTTGCATGTGCCACCTCTAAAAACTTCCAAAAAATATCCGTTTTGTGTACCTGGATCGTTCATGGAACAACAGGAGGTAGTTGGTATCTTCCATGCTAAGCGGGTTATTCTCAGGTCGAGTGTTTATTCACTCGCCATCGCACAAGAAAGGGCGGTAATAGGGATGCCCAGTCCCAAAGTGCAAAATACAAAAAGAGTTAATAGCTCAAATAATCAAACAAAAACTCCCAATGGAGTCGAAACCTTTACTTTTTTATCGCTTGGGAACCGCCACTAGCTTGTTTAGCATGGGAGATATTGATAACTGATAGTCGTGAAGTATAAGAGAAGGGTGCATGTCTCAAAATATCATTTATCTCTGTTTTAAAACTTGAGCTCTAGCACCTCTGCAAATCACTGCTTCCCTCTGCGAAGGTACTATCTATTTACTTTTATGTTGTGTCATCACCTTCTAAAACAAGCGCTAGAACCTGAGAGCACAGCTGTCATGACTTATGCATTGTGTGTAGCTAATGTTGGGTGCATCATGATTGGATCTTTTCAACCATGAATTAAAATGTTTAGTCGCTGCCTGCACTTTGCAGGTGCTCTGCATTTATGTTTTGCGGTCTCAGAAAGGGCTAGCGAGATACCACTATTGTCATATTATATCATGGTTGTTTTGATAACGTGTTGCCGTTTGAGATGTCTTATTATTGCTCGCTAGCTGATTATGTCATTGATATGAGTTAATATAACATTTAAGAGATATTGTCGGCATAGTTAGTTATAATGTTGCCTGAAAACCTGGGTGTTGTTTAAGCTTATCTATGCAAATAAGAGCAAAAGAGTTCGTAAAAGTTTTTTTTCACTTTCAGTTTATCAACTGAATTGCTTGAGGACAAGCAAAGGTTTAAGCTTGGGGAGTTGATACGTCTCCAATGTATCTAATTTTCCTAACACTTTTCCTCTTGTTTTGGACTCTAATTTGCATGCTTTGAATGAAACTAACCCCGGACTAACGCTGTTTTCAGCAGAACTACAATGGTGTTGTTTTTGTGCAGAAATAAAAGTTCTTGGAATGGAACGAGACTTTGCGAGGATTTTTTATATCAATAATAAGAATTTCTGGAGCCAAGACCCAAGCAGAGGAAGGCACCTGGGTGAGCACAACCGACCAGGGCGCGCCCCCCTCTCCTGGTGCGCCCAGGTGGGTTGTGCCCACCTGGTGGCCCCGCAGACCCTGAAACTGACGCTATAAAATCCTATTTTCTAGAAAAAATCAGGGAGAAAGAATTATCGCGATCCACGAGATGGACCACCTCCACCTCCTGTTCTTCATCAGGAGGCCAAGTTTGGAGTCCGTTTAGGGCTCTGGAGAGGGGGGTCTTCGTTCCTCGTCATCACCAACCCTTCTCCATCGCCAATTCCATGATGCTCCCCACCGGGAGTGAGTAATTCCTTCGTAGGCTCTCTGGTCGGTGAGGAGTTGGATGAGATTCATCATGTAATCGAGTTATTTTTGTTAGGGCTTGAACCCTAGTATCCGCTATGTTCTAAGATTGATGTTGCTATGACTTTGCCATGCTTAATGCTTGTCACTTTGGGCCCGGGTGCCATGATTTCAGATCTGAACCGTTTATGTTATCACCATTATATCCATGTTCTAGATCCGGAGTGACAATAGTCGGGACCACTCCTGGTGATGACCGTTGTTTGAGGAGTTCATGTATTCATCGTGTGTTAATGCTTTGTTCCGGTTCTCTATTAAAAGGAGGCCTTAATATCCCTTAGTTTCCAATGTGGACCCCGCTGCCACGGGAGGGTAGGACAAAAGATGTCATGCAAGTTCTTTCCATAAGCATGTATGACTATTTATGGAATACATGCCTACCTTATATTGATGAACTGGAGCTAGTGCCGTATCGCCCTATTTACGGAATACATGCCTACATTATATTGATGAACTGGACCTAGTGCCGTATCGCCCTACATTATGTTGATGAACTGGAGCTAGTGCCACGGGAGGGTAGGACAAAAGATGTCATGCAAGTTCTTTACAACAAGTCATCGATCCAATGCCTACGAATTTATCTTATATTGTTCTTGCTAAGCTACTACTGCTATCATCATTGTTACACTTGCTACAAAATTACTGCTATCACTGTTACCGTCACCATTACTATTGCTACTATTATCAAAACTATCATACTACTTTGCTACTGATCACTTTGTTGCAGATAAATAATCTCCAGGTGTGGTTGAATTGACAACTCAGCGGCTAATACCTTCAAACATTCTTTGGCCCCCCATGTGTCGAATCAATAAATTTGGGTTTTATACTCTACCCTCGAAAACTGTTGTGATCCCCTATACTTGTGGGTTATTAGCATATGACATTCAAAACACCAATCTGTGTAGCATTCAAAAACAAATCTAAGCTTACATGAAAACCCCAATCTGTGTAGCATTAAAAAACAAATCTAATAATCATGTGTAGCATTTAAGCACAAAGATCTTTATCTCTCACTAAGATCTGTCTAGCATTTTTGCAACGAATGTAATACAAAAAACCCCATCCCCCCATACAGAAAACCCAATCCCTCAAACCAAGTACTCTAACCATCTGTACTACCCTACAAATCACAATCCAACCAATGAAACTAGGGGCTAAATCTACAATCTAAATATTGCAAGTAGGGTACAAGTAAATGGAAGTACCTCCTATACCACCTTCCCCTCGCTAGGCTACGCATCTGGATGGACTGCGCCGCTCGACGCCGTCACCTTCAGCTCCGGCGGCTCCGTGGCGAAGCCCGCACCTCCTTCTCCACATCCATAGCCACGACAGCGGTTGCGAGTTTCCCTGCACCACCGTGGACGCCGCTAATGTCCAGCACTGCATCTACTGCCGCGGTCACCGCCCCCAGCAGATCTCTGGCCGCTGTGCCGGTGTCACCACGAGCGTCCGCCATCGGTAGGAGGGAGGTGATGAAGGTGAGGATGAGGATGCGGTGGGGGAGAGGGAGACGATGCGGTGGAGGAGAGCGAGAAGACACGGTGGGAGAGTGGGAGACGATGCAGTGGGGAGGGGATTTGGGGGGAAATGGTAGGGGAGATGTGGTTTCCCCTCTTATACGATGGGACATTTTTGGCATGTTCTAGGGACACGTGCTACCCCATGACCGCGATCAGTTGCATGGACGCCTACCCGACCCCACTAGTCAGAGTTAACGGTCAAGTGATTGACCCGACGGTAACGTCCAATTTGCCCATTTGTGAGAGTTTCAACCAAGGGAGTGGGGAAAAGTGAGCAAAAGTTAAGAGCATGGGGATGAATGAGTACAACTAAGGAACTAGGGGCACCGATGTAAAAATCCCTATATATTTTTCTTTACCAATAATGAGGGGGCCCCAGACAATCTATCCCTTTGACCCGACAACAAGAAGGGTTTGACAATGATGGTTTCCTATTGCTATGTGTGCCATGTTAGACCAAATAAAGTTTGAGTGAATGCGTTG
>NC_041388.1:410379062-410431745 GCF_002162155.2 Triticum dicoccoides | reverse complement strand
AAGTTGGGAAACCGACATCATACATATTGAACCAGGCTTGGGGTCGGGTACGGTGTTCGGTTTGTAATGTAGTTGGTGGCCCTTCGAAGTTGTGCATTCGGGATTTAAACACATCACACACCATCGTACCAATACTTATTTTCCGGCCACATGCAGTGTATACGGGGTCTTCTGATCGACCACGTCTCCCTTTTGCGGTTTTTTGTGACGACACGCATATCTGTGGGCTCCCTGAGTGTATATATATCATCCCTTTAACCAATAACGAGGGGTATGTGTTGGCTATGAATGGATTGCTCCTAGTTCGTGTTAGGGCCGGCCACCGTCACATGTCGTTCAACCAAAGCTCGAGCTCATGCGTTGTTAGGATTCCCTCCCACATGCTCGGATTGCTGTGTTCGACCTACATCATACCCTCCGTATCTCGTCCTTAACTACCTAGCCTTCATGGTTGTTGTCTGTATCGAGAGGTAGGCACCACATCTAAATTGTACATTATTCTATATTAAAAACACACATCACCCCTTCCAATGTACATCATTTTGGGCCACATGCAAGACGTGCTGGTTTTGTGGTCCCTCTCGTGCGACTTTTGTGATGGTTCAATCTATTGGCCCAAGCGGTTTATCGACAACAATAGTTGTCATTTGACCAAACGATAGATTCCCTGGTCCGTCTTATGGTAGGTCATGGCGACATGCATGTATGACCAAAGTATCATTACGTGCATCTGCCCCGCTGACACAAAGTGGGAGGTTGTGGGTCAAGCACCCTAGCTAGCTACGACATTATGTCATTATAGATATATCCAATGGTGCTTTCAAGTTTGCGAGGCAGGTGCCACCAAAGTTGTGCATTGTGTATTGAAAGTTTTAAATATCACACACAATATTCCTACATATATTTGGCCACTTCCAGGTGGTTCTTGACTTATGGCCCCTCTCATCAATCGTTGTCGACGCACCCAACTGTGGGCCCGCGCGGTCAAAGATGTGCATTGGAATTTAGAACGTCACAGACCATCCTTTTCACTCATATATATTTGGGACACATGCTGGTGTGGCGTTCTTCTAACCCTCTCTAACGGATTTTTGCTGCAAAGACTCTGATGACGCTCAATGGACACAGGTATAATATCTTAACCGTGTGCGATGCAAGTGCGCTGTGAATCACCACGACTGCACAAGCGCGAGCAAAGGTGGAGGTACTTGCTCAACCGTGTGCGATGCAAGTGCGTTGTAAAATCACCATGATGCGCAAGCGCGAGCAAAGGGTGGAGGTGCTGGCTTAACCGTGTGCGATGCAAGTGCACTGTAAAATCAACACCTGCGCAAGCTAAAGGCAGGTAGTTTATTTAGAAATTAGGACGAACCATGTGCGCTAGACCAGCTAGAAAGAAATCTAAAAACAAACTGCCCGCCTTGAGCGTTGCAAAAATCAGCAGTTCCGCCACTTATCCTTATTATCATACACGCATATTCTTATTGGATCGTACACGATCTTGGGTACTCCCGCCCCACATCAATTCCTTTACCCAAATTTTAGTAGCCATCATACTTCAACCATCGCCCACACTCCTCCAGCACCGACCTTATAGTAAAATTGCAGTAGTCGAGGCATTTGAACCGTCGCCCTCCCTCATCCACCACCATCTCCACCCACCATTACTAAAAAAATTAGTAGCTGCGGCGTATCCTCAAACACCACCCCCCTCCATAGTCCCCCCACCCGGCCCCTCCCCCCTCGAACCCTAGCTCGCCACCACCGCCGGTCTATCCGTTTCTCAGGTTACCCAGTGATTCCCATACCATCGCGCTCACTCCCCTAAGTTTTTAGATGAGGCTTGCGGCGTCCCTCCCCGCCAGATCCACATCCCCTGCTCCACAATGTCGCAGCATAAGCTCGACCACATATCCCCAGTGAGCCCGACGAGCGTTCGGCCAAGAAGAGGTTTATCATGGCCTCTCCGGTGAACGTTGGCGAGGTGGCCGTCGTTTGCCCTGACCTGTCGATCCCGAAGAAACACGTCGTTGTGGAAGCCGGCGAAGATGTTGACTACATTGCCATGTCGAAGGCTTCATGTCAGCGGGCTAGCATATTACTGTATCTCGGGAAAGCTGGCTAAGACATCAAGCTCGTCGACAACAACGGCTTCACATGGGCCATGTCACAGGTTAAGTGGTCCATCCCCAACCCCTATGGTTCAACCACTATTGATCTCTTCGACGGCCCTGCCGCTGATCTCCTCCGCCAAGCGGTCAAGGATTTGCGATCCTTGTACGCCATCGAACCCATTTTGTCATTTCTGAAGGAGACGTTCTTGTTGGGGAACGCAGTAATTTCAAAAAAAATCCTACGCACACACAAGATCTATCTAGGTGATGCATAGCAATGAGAGGGGAAGAGTGTTGTCCACGTACCCTCGTAGACCGTAAGCAGGAGTGTTATGACAACATGGTTGATGTAGTCGATCATCTTCACGATCCGACCGATCCTAGAACTGAAGGTACGGCACCTCCGTGATCTGCACACGTTCAGCTCGCTGACGTCCCGCGAACTCTAGATCCAGCTGAGTGTCAAGAGAGAGTTTCGTCAGCACGACGGCGTGATGACAGTGATAATGAAGCTACCGGAACAGGGCTTCCCCTAAGCACCGCTACGATATGATAGAGGTGGATTATGGTGGAGGGGGGCACCGCACATGGCTAAGACAATTGTCAACTTGTGTGTCTATGGGGTGCCCCCTCCCCCGTATATAAAGGAGTGGAGGAGGGGGAGGGGCCGACCCTCTATGGTGCGCCCAAGGGAGTCCTACTCCCACCGGGAGTAGGACCCCCCCTTCCCTAGTTGGATTAGGAGAGGAATGAAGGGGGAGAGAGGGAGAAGGAAAGGGGGGTGAGGGGGTCCTAGACTAAGGGGTCCTCGGGCGTCTGACCTATTGGATATGGGCCGGACTGATGAGCTGTGAAGATACGAAGACCGAAGACTCTGCCTGTGTCCGGATGGGACTCTCCTTGGCGTGGAGGGCAAGCTTGGCGACCAAATATGAATATTCCTTTCTCTGTAACTGACCTTGTGTAACCCTAGATCCCTCCTGTGTCTATATAAACCGGAGGGCTAGGTCCGTAGATAGCCCCAAATAATCATAACCAGACTAGACGTTTAGGGTTTAGTCATTACGATCTCGTGGTAGATCAACTCTTGTAATACTCATATTCATCAAGATCAATCAAGCAGGAAGTAGGGTATTACCTCCATAGAGAGGGCCCGAACCTCGGTAAACATTGTGTCCCCCCGTCTCCAGTTACCACCCATCCTAAACGCACAGTTCGGGACCCCCTACCCAACATCCGCCAGTTTTGACACCGACAGGGGGTGGCCCCCCACCCAATTCGGATTGAGCTTGGGGGGCGCCCCTTCCTAGGCTCCCTTCTCCTCTCTCCCACTCTGGCCTAATAAGGCCCATATACTTCCCGGGGGTTCCGGTAACCTCCCAATACTCCGGTATATGCCCGAACTCACCCGGAACCATTCCGATGTCCAAACATAGGCTTCCAATATATCAATATTTATGTCTCGACCATTCTGAGAGTCCTCGTCATGTCCTTGATCATATCCGGGACTCTGAACTACCATCGGTACATCAAAACACATAAACTCATAATACCGATCATCACCGAAGGTTAAGTGTGCGGACTCTACGGGTTCAAAAACTATGTAGACATGACCAAGACTCATCTCCGGTCAATAACCAATAGCGGAACCTGGATGCTCATATTGGTTCCTACAAATTCTACGAAGATCTTTACTTCTCAAACCGCACAACAACATGCGTTGTTCCCTTTGTCATCGGTATGTTACTTGCCCGTGATTCGATCATCGGTATCTCAATACCTAGTTCAATCTTGTTACTGGCAAGTCTCTTTACTCGTTCAGCAATGCAACATCCCATAACTAACTCATTAGTCACATTGCTTGCAAGGCTTATAGTGATGTGCATTACCGAGAGGGCCCAGAGATACCTCTTCGATACATGGAGTGACAAATCCTAATCTCAATCTATGCCAACTCAACAAATACCATCGGGGACACCTATAGAGCATGTTTATAGTCACCCAGTTACGTTGTGACATTTGATAGCACATTAAGTGTTCCTCCGGTATTTGGGAGTTGCATAATCTCATAGTCATAGGAACATGTATAAGTTATGGAGAAAGCAATAGCAGTAAACTAAACAATCATCATGCTCAGCTAACGGATGGGTCAAGTCAATCACATCATTCTCTAATGATGTGATCCCGTTTATCAAATGAAAACTCTTTGTCCATGGCTAGGATACTTAACCATCTTTGATCAACGAGCTAGTCAAGTAGAGGCATACTAATGACACTCTCTTTGTTTATGTATTCACACATGTACTAAGTTTCCGGTCAATACAATTCTAGCATGAATAATAAACATTTATTGTTATATAAGGAATATAAATAACAACTTTACTATTGCCTCTAGGGCATATTTCCTTCAGTTCTACGGTGGCGGCTTGGTATCCTAAATTGCCAAGTCAGATCTCATCAACCACGACCACGAGGAGGGCACCCACAAAGTTTCTTCCTAGGTGAAACAGCCCATCTGTGACATCAGAGAGCACACCATGGGTATGTTCTCTTCCAACTGGAAGGATCCCGTCTATGACATGTGAGGCAACATCCTATTAGCAAATCTTACCTTTTCTAGCTTGCCAACACGTACCCTTTATTGCAGTAGCATTTGCCGTGCGGTGCTTTAACTGTGTCATGTTTAATTATTTCAGTTATGTAAAAATGTATTGTTCAATTGGGCTATGTGCTGTTTAAGTATGAATTATCCACTTTAGTTTCACGAATGGCTACATTTGGTTGTTTATAGTGAGCAGATGCCTTATTTATCTGTATTTAGTTCTTACGTTGGTTGAAGTGACCATTTTTTCAGTTATCGAGCAGATGCCTTATTTATATGTATTGGGTTCTTAGGTTGGTTGCAGTGAGCATTTGTCCAGTTATCAAGAAGATGCCTTGTTTATCTGTATTTGGTTGTTAGGTTGGTTGCAGTGAGCATTTGTCCAGTTTTCAAGCAGATGCCTTGTTTATCTGTATTTGCTTGTTAGGTTGGTTGTAGTGAGCGTTTGTCCAGTTTTCAAGCATATGCCATGTGTATCTATATTTGCTTGTTAGGTTGGTCGCAGTGAGACTCTGTCTAGTTTTCAATGCCTATATTTGGTTGTTATACTGATCATTTATGCCTTATTTATTTCAGTCATTCACAATGTGATGTTCATTATATGCAAGTTGGAACTGTGCCACTCGATTGCATCAATACCAGTTTGAACGGCTATATTTGGTCCTAGATATTCCTGGTGTAGTTAACACATGCCCTTCATTTAAGTTTTACACACTTATCCAGTGTGATGTTCAAGCATTACCTATGTTCTATTCATTTTCAATAATACCAGTTTGAATTGCAATATTTGAAGGGTGTTAAGCCTGTTGTCGGTAACATTGCCTTCCATTTTATATCTGCGTTTGGACTCCGTTTGATATTGATTTCCCACGATGTAAAAAACATGCAAAAAAATAGCAACTGGCACTTAGCACTATGTCAATAGGTTAATACCAAAAAATGATATCAAATGACTATAAAATGATTATAAAACATCCCTCAATGATAATATAACAGCATGGAACAACAAAAATTATAGATATGTGATGACCCACAAGTATAGGGGATCTATCGTAGTCGTTTCGATAAGTAAGGGCGTCGAACCCAACGAGGGGCAGAAGGAAATGACAAGCAGTTTTCAGTAAGGTATTCTCTGCAAGCACTGAAATTATCGGTAACAGATAGTTTTGTGATAAGGTAATTCGTAACGGATAACAAGTAACAAAAGTAAACAAGGTTCAACAAGGTAGCCCAATCCTTTTTGTAGCAAAGGAAAATCCTGGACAAACTCTTATATAATGGAAAGCGCTCCGGAGGACACATGCATGGGAATTATCATCAAGCTAGTTTTCATCATGCTCATATGATTCGCGTTCGTTACTTTGATAATTTGATATGTGGGTGGACCGATGCTTGGGTACTGCCCTTCCATGGACAAGCATCCCACTTATGATTAACTCCCCTCGGAAGCATCTGCAACTACAAAAGAAGAATTAAGGTAAATCTAACTATAGCATGAAACATATGGATCCAAATCAGCCCCTTACGAAGCAACGCATAAAGTAGGGTTTAAGCTTATGTCACTCTAGCAACCCATCATCTACTTATTACTTCCCAATGCCTTCCCCTAGGCCCAAACAATAGTGAAGTGTCATGTAGTCGACATTCACATAACACCACTAGAGGAAAGACAACATACATCTCATCAAAATATCGAATGAATACCAAATTCACATGACTACTTATAACAAGACTTCTCCAATGTCCTCAGGAACAAACGTAGCTACTCACAAATCATATTCATGTTCATAATCATAGGTTTATTAATGTGCATAAAGGATCTAAATATATAATCTTCCACCGAATAAACCAACTAGCATCGAGTAATCAACACTACTAGCAACCCACAGGTACCAAAATCTGAGGTTTTGAGACAAAGATCGGATACAAGAGATGAACTAGGGTTTGAGAGGAGATGGTGCTGGTGAAGATGTTGATGGAGATTGACACCCTCCCGATGAGAGGATCGATGGTGATGATGATGGTGAAGATTTCCCCCGATCGCAGGGATGTTTCCCTGGCAGAACAGCTTCATCGGAGCCCTGGATTGGTTCCGCTAAGGTTCTGCCTCGAGATGGCGGCGCTTCGTCCCGAAAGCTTCCTTCTAATTTTTTTTAGGTCAAAAGACACCTTACACCAGAAGATGGGCATCGAGGGGCTTCCAGGTGGCCCACGAGGCAGGGGGCGCGCCCTCCACCCTCGTGGACAATGGCTGGCCCCCTCTGGTCTTTCTTCGCTCAATATTTTTAATATATTCCAAAACTAACTTTCGTGGAGTTTTGGGACTTTTGGAGTTGTGCAGAATAGGTCTCTAATATTTGCTCCTTTTCCAGCCCAGAATTCCAGCTGCCGGCATGCTCCCTCTTCATGTAAACCTTGTAAAATAAGAGAGAAAAGGCATAAGTATTGTGACATAATGTGTAATAATAGCCCATAATGCAATAAATATCGATATAAAAGCATGATGCAAAATGGACGTATCAACTCCCCCAAGCTTAGACCTCGCTTGTCCTCAAGCGGAAGCCGGTATCGGAAATTATGTCCACATGTTTAGAGATAGAAGTGTCGATAAAATAAAATACGGACATGAGGGCATCATGATCATTCTTATAATAGCAACATATATATATTGTCATATGATTTCTTATGATGAAGTAACAATCTATTCACAACGTAAAGTTTGAATCAGAAACTTCATTGAAAAACTAGAAAACTATAATCTCAGTCATTGAATCAATTGCAATTTATCATAACATCGGAAAGAGTCAATATAAGAGATTTTCAACAAGTCCACATACTCAACTATCATTTAGTCTTTCACAATTGCTAACACTCACGCAATACTTATGGGTATGAAGTTTTAATCGGACACAGAGAAAGATAGGGGCTTATAGTTTTGCCTCCCAACATTTTACCTCAAGGGTAATCACAACAATAATGCTTTATGAAAACCCACATCCAATTGGATATATATATATATATATATATATATATATATATGTATGTATATATATCATGATCTTTCCAACACATAGTGCTTGCCAATGGATAAAGTGTAAAAAGGAAAGGTGAGGATCACCATGATTCTTGTATAAGGTATAAGACAAAAATAAAAGATAGGCTCTTCGCGGAGGGAAGAAGAGGTTGCCATGTGCTTTTATAGTTGGACACACAAAATCTTGCAAAAGAATGTCATTTTATATTGCCACTTATGATAGGGACCTTTATTATGCAGTCCATCATTTTTATTTCTTCCATATCACAAGCTCGTATAAAGCTTATTTTCTCCACACTAATAGGTCATACATATTTAGAGAGCAATTTTCATTGCTTGCAACAATGACAACTTACTTGAAGGATCTTACTCAATCCGTAGGTAGATATGGTGGACTCTCATGGCAAAACTGGGTTTAAGGATATTTGGGAGCACAAGTAGTATCTCTACTTGGTGCAAAGAATTTGACTAGCATGAGGGGGAAAGTCAAGCTCAACATGTTGGATGATCCATGCCAATATAATTTATTTCGGATATAAGAAAACATAACCCATTACGTTGTCTTCTTTGTCCAACATAAACTTTTTAGCATGTCACATTTTAATGAGTTCTCACAATCATAAAAGATGTCCAAGATAGTATATTTATATGTGAAAACCTCTCTTTCTTTATTACTTCCTATTAATTGCAATGATGACCAAACCTATGTTTGTCAACTCTCAACAACTTTTATTCATCATACTCTTTATATGTGAAGTCATTACTCTCCATAAGATCAATATGATCTCTTTATTTCTTTTTGTTCTTTTTTGCATTTTATTCCCTCAAGTTCATAGCAAGATAACCAAGCCCTCGAGTCAAGACTAATCTTTATTATATATAGCTCACGGACTCGATTACATAGATAAGGATCAACACAAAAACTCAAAGCTAGATCATATTAAACTTTATTCTACTAGATCAAGATATAACCAAAAGGATCAAACTAAGAAAAACGGTAAAGATAGAAGTGTGATGGTGATACGATACCGGGGCACCTCCCCCAAGCTTGGCAGTTGCCAAGGGGAGTGCCCATACCCATGTATTTATGTATCTTTCTTCGAAGGTGGTGATGATGGAGTTGTTGATGACGTAGGCTTGTTCCTTAATTTGCGCTTGAGGATAGAATTTTGCTCCCTTAGGTCATCGATCTCCTGCTCAAGGCTTAATATCTTTCTGCATAGTTCCTGTTTGTTGTCCTGCAAGAGGCGAAACGGGATAAACTCGATCTTAGGTTTCTTTGCTCTATCAGGGAGGCTTGACTTTTTGAACTCCACATGCATGTCCCCAGGTTGAGGTAATGGGACTTCATCTTCATCTGAGCTCGTCTCCTCCTTTCCCCTAGGATCATAGTCTTCTTCTTCCTCCGTTGTCGAACCACAATGCTCCAAGTCCCTGTAGACCTTACGGTCTGCAAGGTAATCAACCACATAGCTTTCTTCCTTCGAATCTTGGGATGACATATTGCTCTAATCTGCGGCAGAAACGACTCAAAACAAAAACAGAGGATTTTGTCGTGGTACGATGGTCAAAACCTTCGGGAGATTATATAATGAATTTTTACCGACCAGAAGAAGTATCATGCAAGAAAATGGAGTCCAGAGGGCACGCGAGGTGCCCTCGAGGCAGGGGGCATGCCCAGGGGGCTAGGGCGCGCCCTCCACCCTCGTGGATGCCTCGTGTCCTTTCCAGACTACTTCTTATTTTCCTATTTTCTTAAGTATTCCAAAATGGAGAAAAATTGCTGTTAGAATTGTTTTGGAGTCGATTTACTTACCGTACCTCATACCTATTCCTTTTCGGAGTCTGAAACGTTATGGAAAGTGTCCCTTATGTACTCCTTCGAGGTTACAGTGTCAATAACATTGGTTTCAACATTTATGGGATTACCTGAGATGTAATGTTTGATTCTTTGACTGTTCACCACCTTCGGACTTGTACCTTCGAAGTTGTTGATTTTTATGGCACCGGAACGATAGACCTCCTCGATAACGTAAGGACCTTCCCATTTAGAGAGGAGTTTTCCTGCAAAAAATCTTAAATGACAGTTGTATAACAAAACATAATCACCTACATTAAACTCATGCTTTTGTATCCTTTTGTCATGCCATCTTTTAACTTTTTCTTTAAATAGTTTGGCATTCTCATAGGTCTGGGTTCTCCACTCATCAAGTGAGCTAATGTCAAATAGTCTCTTCTCACCAGCAAGTTTGAAATCATAATTGAGCTCTTTAATGGCCCAATATGCCTTATGTTCTAGTTCGAGAGGTAAGTGACATTCTTTTCCATAAACCATTTTATACGGAGACATACACATAGGATTTTTATATGCAATTCTATAGGCCCATAATGCATCATCAAGTTTCTTGGACCAATTCTTTCTAGAACTATTAACAGTCTCTTGCAAAATTAGTTTAATCTCTCTATTACTCAGTTCTACTTGACCACTAGACTATGGGTGGTATGGAGATGCAATTCTATGATTAACATCATAGTTAGCAAGCATTTTATGAAAAGCACCATGAATAAAAGGTGAACCACCATCAGTCATTAAGTATCTAGGGACTCCCAACCTCGGAAAAATAAGTTCTTTAAGCATCTTAGTAGAGGTGTTATGATCAACACTACTAGCTAGAATAGCTTCTACCCACTTAGTAACATAATCAACAGCAACTAAAATATGTGTACACCCATTAGAGGAAGGAAGTGGTCCCATAATCAAAGCCCCAAACATCTAATGGTTAAATAACAAGTGAATAGTTCATAGGCCTTTCTTGACATCTACTAATATTACCAATTCTTTGACATTCATCACAAGACAAGACAAACTTACGGGCCTCTTTGAAAAGAGTAGGCCAATAAAAACCGGATTGCAATACCTTATGTGCAGTTCTATCTCCAGCGTGGTGTCCAACATAAGCCTCAGAGTGACACTTGCGTAGGATCTATGCATGTTCATGCTCAGGTACACAACGTCTAATAACACCATCTACTCCTTCTTTATAAAGGTGTGGGTCATCCCTGAAGTAATGTCTCAAATCATAGAAAAACTTTTTCTATTGCTGGTATGTGAAAGTAGGTGGTATAAATTTAGCAACAATGTAATTACCATAATCAGCATACCATGGAGCAGTACGAGAAGCTTTTATGACAGCTAATTGTTCATCGGGAAAACTATCATCAATAGGGAGTGGGTCATCAAGAACATTTTCTAACCTAGACAAGTTGTGTGCAATGGGGTTCTCAGCTCCCTTCCTACCAATAATATGCAGATCAAATTCTTGTAGCAAGAAAACCCAACTAATAAGTCTATGTTTAGCATCTTTCTTTTCCATAAGGTATTTAATAGCAGCATGATCAGTGTGAACAGTTACTTTAGAATCATACAATATAAGGTCTGAACTTATCACAAGCAAATACAACTGCTAAAAATTCTTTTTCAGTAGTAGCATAATTTCTCTGGGCACTGTCTAGAGTTTTACTAGCATATTGGATAACATTTAATTTCTTATGAACTCTTTGCCCTATAACAGCACCTACAACATAGTCACTAGCATCACACATAATTTCAAAGGGTAAATTCCAATCAGGTGGCTGAACAATTGGTGCAGAAATCAAGGCTTTCTTAAGTATTTCAAATGCTTCTACACAATCATCATCCATGACAAAAGGAACATCTTTTTGTAAGAGATTAGTGAGAGGCCTAGAAATTTTTGAGAACTCTTTAATGAACCTCCTATAAAAGCCGGCATGACCAAGGAAACTTTTTATACCTTCAATGTCCTTCGGACATGGCATCTTTTCAATAGCATCAACTTTAGCTTTATCAACTTCAATACATCTTTCAGAAATTGTATGCCCCAAGACAATACCTTCATTAACCATAAAGTGGCACTTCTCCCAATTCAAGACAAGATTAGTTTCTTCACATCTCTGCAAAACTCGATCAAGGTTGCTTAAGCAATCATCAAAAGAAGTTCCATACACGGAGAAATCATCCATGAAAACCTCAACAATCTTTTCACAAAAGTCAGAGAATATAGCAGTCATACATCTTTGAAAGGTAGCAGGTGCATTACATAAACCAAAAGGCATACGTCTATAAGCAAAGGTACCGAAAGGGCAAGTAAAAGTGGTATTTTCCTAATCCTCTTTCGACACAGGTATTTGAGAGAAACCAGAATAACCGTCTAGAAAGCAAAATATGTATGTTTGGATAATATTTCTAGCATTTGATCAATAAAAGGTAAAGGGTAATGATCCTTTCTAATAGCTTTACTTAATTTGCATAAATCAATTACCATTCTATAACCTGTAACAATTCTTTGTGGAATAAATTCGTCTTTATCATTAGGAACAACAGTAATACCTCCCTTCTTAGGGACACAATGGACAGGAGTTACCCACTGACTATCAGCAACATGATAAATTATACCTGCCTCCAGAAGCTTTAATATTTCATTTCTTACCACTTCTTTCATCTTAGGATTTAACCGTCGTTGGTGATCAACAACCGGTTTAGCGTCTTTCTCCAATTTTATTTTGTGTTGGCATAGAGTGGGACTAATGCCCTTAAGATCATCAAGAGTATATCCAATAGCAGCACGATGCTTCTTTAGAGTTTTCAATAATTTCACTTCTTCCTGCTCTGAAAGCTTAGCACTAAAAATAAACAGGATATATCTTCTTTTCATCAAGATAAGCATATTTAAGAGTATCAGGTAATGGTTTAAACTCAAACACGGGATCACCCCTGGGTGGAGGAGGATCCCCTAGAATTTCAACAGGCAAGTTGTGTTTCAAAATAGGTCCCTGTTTAAAGAATACTTTATCTATTTCCCTTCTTTCATTCATAAACATATCATTTCCATGGTCTGGCAAATATTGTTCTAAAGGATCGTTCGGAGGCACGGCAATAGAAGCAAGACCAATAACTTCATATTTACTAGGCAATTCTTTATCATGGGGTTGTCTATGAAATTTAGCAAAATTAAAATCATGAGACATATCCCCTAAACCAACAGTAACAATATCCTTTTCGCAATCTTACTTAGCATTAACAGTATTCAAGAAGGGTCTACCAAATATAATGGGACAAAAGTCATCTTGTGGGGAAGCAAGAACAAGAAAATCAGTAGGATATTTAATTTTCCCACATAAGACTTCAACATCTCTAACAATCCCAACTACTGAAATAGTATCTCTATTGGCAAGCTTAATAGTAACATCAATATCTTCTATCTCAGCAGGTGCAATATCATGCATAATTTCTTTATATAAAGTATAAGGTATTGCATTGACACTAGCAACCATATCACATAAGCCATGATAACAATGATCTCCTATTTTAACAGAAACAATAGGAATGCCAACAACAGGTCTATGTTTATTTTACATATCGGGTCTAGCAATTCTAGCAGCTTCATCACAAAAGTAAATAACATGCCCATCAATATTATCGACCAAGAGATCCTTAACCATAGCAATACTAGGTTCAACTTGAATTTTCTCAGAGGGTGTAGGTGTTCTAGCATTACTCTTACGAACCACAGTTGAAGCTTTAGCATGATCGTTTATTCTAACAGGGAAAGGTGGTTTCTCAATATAAGCGGTAGGAACAATAGGATCAACATTATAAGTGATAGTCTTTTCTTCAACTTTAATAGGTTTGACTACTTTTAGTTCAATGGGAGGATTATATTTAAACCACTTCTCCTTAGGGAGATCAACATTAGTAGCAAATGATTCACAGAAAGAAGCTACTATCTCAGAGTCAAGTCCATATCTAGTGCTAAATTCATGAAAAGCATCAGTATCCACAAAAGATTTAACACAATCAAACTTAGGTGTTATACCTGACTCCTTACCTTCGTCGAGTTCCCAATCTTCGGAGTTGCGTTTAATTCTTTCCAATAAATCCCATCTGAATTCAATAGTCTTCATCATAATAGAACCAGTACAAGAAGTATTGAGCATGGAGCGATTATTGAGAGAAAGCCGAGCATATTTTTTTTGAATAATAACTTCTCTTGAGAGCTCATGATTCGGGCATGAATATAACATTGACTTAAGCCTCCCCCAAGCTTGAGCGATGCTTTCTCCTTCACGAGGCCAAAAATTATATATGTAATTATGATCACGATGAACAAGACGCATAGGATAAACCTTCTGATGAAATTCCAATTTCAATCGTTTGTAGTTCCGTGATCCCATATCATCATATAGCCTATACCATGTCAATGCCTCTCCCTTCAAAGCTAAAGGGAAGTCCTTCTTCTTGATCACATCGCCGGGCATACCTGCAAGCTTAAATAATCCACAAACTTCATCCACATAGATTAAGTGTAAATCGGGATGCAATGTTCCATCTCCTGCAAAAAGATTAGCTAGCAGTTTCTCTATCATACCCGTAGGAATTTCAAAGTAAACATTTTCAGTAGGTTCAGTAGGTTGAGGAGCAACTCTTTGCTCTACTGGTCGGGGTGAAGATACCCCGAAGAAGCCCCTCAAAGGATTATGTTCCATAGTAACAAGTGACAGTAAATTTCAGCACACTATATAAATTTTTCCTTACCAAAGGCGCTTCACTACCCGGCAACAGTGCCAGAAAAGAGTCTTGATGACCCACAAGTTTAGGGGATCTATCGTAGCCTTTTCGATAAGTAAGAGTGTCAAACCCAATGAGGAGCAGAAGGAAATGATAAGCAATTTTCAGTAAGGTATTCTCTGCAAGCACTGAAATTATCGGTAACAAATAGTTTTGTGATAAGATAGTTTGTAACGAGTAACAAGTAATGCAAGTAAATAAGCTGCAGCAGGATGGCAAAATCCTTTTTGTAGCAAAGGACAAGCCTCGACAAATTCTTATATAAAGGAAAGCGCTCCCGAGGACACATGGGAATTATCGTCAAGCTAGTTTTCATCATGTTCATATGATTCACGTTCGGTACTTTGATAATTTGATATGTGGGTGGACCGGGGCTTGGGTACTTCCCGTCCTTGGACAAGCATCCCACTTATGATTAACCCCTATTGCAAGCATCCGCAACTACAACAGAAGCATTAAGGTAAACCTAACCATAGCATGAAACATATGGATCCAAATCAGCCCCTCACGAAGCAACGCATAAACTAGGGTTTAAGCTTCTGTCACTCTAGCAACCCATCATCTACTTATTACTTCCCAATGCCTCCCTCTAGGCCCAAAAAAATGTGAAGTGGCATGTAATTGATGTTCACATAACACCACTAGAGGAAAGACAACATACATCTCATCAAAATATCGAACGAATACCAAATTCACATGACTACTTATAACAAGACTTCTCCAATGTCCTCAAGAACAAATGTATCTACTCATAAATCATATTCATGGTCATAATTAGAGGGGTATTAATGTGCATAAAGGATCTGAACATATAATCTTCCATCAAATAAACCAACTAGCATCAACTACAAGGAGTAATCAACACTACTAGCAACCCACATGTACCAATCTGAGGTTTTGAGACAAAGATCGGATACAAGAGATAAACTAGGGTTTCAGAGGAGATGGTGCTGGTGAAGATGTTGATGGAGATTGACACCCTCCCGATGAGAGGATCGACGGTGATGACGATGGTGATGATTTCCCCCTCTCGCAGGGATGTTTCCCTGGCAGAACAGCTCCGCCGGAGCCCTAGATTGGTTCCGCCAAGGTTCTGCCTCGAGAAGGCGGCGCTTCGTCCTGAAAGCTTCCTTCTGATGTTTTCCAGGGCAAAAGACACCTTATACTAGAATATGGGCATCGGGGGGCTTCCAGGTGGCCCACGAGGCAGGGGGCGCGCCCAGGGGGTAGGGCACGCCCTCCACCCTCGTGGACAGTGGGTGGGCCCCCTCTGGTGCTTTCTTCGCCCAATACTTTTAATATATTCCAAAACTGACTCTCGTGGAGTTTTAGGACTTTTGGAGTTGTGCAGAATAGGTCTCTAATATTTGCTCCTTTTCCAGCTGAGAATTCCAGTTGACGACATTCTCCCTCTTCATGTAAACCTTGTAAAATAAGAGAGAAAAGGCATAAGTATTGTGACATAATGTGTAATAACAGCCCATAATGCAATAAATATCAATATAAAAGCATGATGCAAAATGGTGGTATCAATACGTTGGAGACATATCAGCATCCCCAAGCTTAGTTCCTGCTCGTCCTCGAGTAGGTAAATGATAAAAACAGAATTTTTGATGTGGAATGCTGCCTAACATGTCATCTCATATTCTTTTCCTTATAGCATGGACATTTGTACTTTTATATGGTTCAAAGTAATAGTCTAGTTTTGACATGAGACTTAAATACTCAAGCATATCAACAAGCAAACATGTCTTTCAAAATATCAACGCCAAAATAAGTTATCCCTAGCCCATCATGCTCAACCATTGATCCATTCATGAAACGCACTCGCATATTAGCTACACCCAATGCTCAAGTACGATCATAGTAACCCCTAGTTGGTGCTTTATAAGAGAAGATGAAGATTCAAATTAAAAATAAAAATTGCATAAAGTAAAAGAAAGGCCCTTCGCGGAGGGAAGTAGGGATTTGTAGAGGTGCCAGAGCTCAAAGCGAAAAACATAGAAATAAAAACATTTTGGGAGGCATGCTTTTCCTGTCAATGAGAATGATCAAGTAGTTCCCAATACTTTCCATGCTAGATACATCATAGGCGGTTCCCAATCAGAAATTAAATTTTGTTCCTTTTTCAACCATACTTTCACTTTTCATGGCTAGCCGTATCCACGGGTGCCTTCCATACCAACACTTTCCAAGGAATTTATTATTTGACAACATAAACTAAATTCATTTTTCATTTCGGGACTGGGCATCCCTAATACCTTTGAATTACTCTCGTGCAATGACAAGTGAATAAACACTCATCATGAGAATAACATATCTAGCATGGAAATATATTAGCCACCCCCTACTGATTCATGATCGATACAAGCACACAAAAGAGAAATTTATTTTGAAAATTAGAGATGGCACATTGCTTAGAACGACACGGAAATACCGCATGTAGGTAGGTATGGTGGACTCATGTGGAAAAATTGGTTTAAAGGATTTTGGATGCACAAGTAGTGATCATACTTAGTGCAAAATGAAGGCTAGCAAAAGATTGAGAAGCGACCAACCAAGAAACGAATAATCTCATAAAGCATAATTATCACCGGATAATACACCACAAATAGGATGTAATTTCATTGCATAACTATTGATTTTCATGCTTGCATAGGGAATCACAAACCTTAACACCAATATTCTTACTAAAGCATAATTACTCATCAACATGACTCACATATCACATCATCATGTCTCAAAACTATACAAGGAATCAAGTTTATTTTGTCCAATGATCTTCATGAAAGTTTTTATTATATCCTTCTTGGATATCCATCACTTTGGAACTAATTTTCATGTGTTGCTTTTGATAAGCTCAAACAAATATAAGTGAAGATCATGAGCATAATATGTCTTTCTCCCAAATTAATTTAACTAAAGCAAGAGAGAATTTCTTAAAAAAATTACTAACTCTCAATAAATCTAAGTGAAGCATGAGATCATTTCTTCAAAAATACTGAAGCACACCGTGCTAAAAAAGATATAAGTGAAGCACTAGAGCAATTCCATAGCTCATAAAGATTTACGTGGAGCATAGAGAGCAATTCTAACAAGTCATGGCATAATTTTGGTCTCTCAAATAGGTGTGTCCAGCAAGGATTCAAGACTTAAAAAAACAAAGCAAGCAAAGACTCATATCATACAAGACGCTCCAAGTAAAACTCATAGTATGTGACGAATAAAAATATAGTTCTGAGTAAAATACCGATGCTCGTTAGAAGAAAGAGGGTATGCCATTCGGGCATCCCAAATCTTAGTTGCTTGCTTCTCTTTGGATAATAGCTTGGGATGCCGTGGGCATCCCCAAGCTTAGGCTCTTCTTACCCCTTATTCCTTCATCCATCATAACATCACCCAAAACATGAAAACTTCAATCACACAAAACTCAACAAAACCTTCATGAGATTCGTTAGTATAAGAAAGCAAATCACTACTATAAGTACTGTTGCAACCTATTAATATTTTATTCTTGCATTATATATACTGTATTCCAACTTTTCTATGGCAAAAACTTTTCAAAGAAAACCATAGAATCATCAAAACAAGCACACAACGCAAAGAAAACAGAATCTGTCAAAAACAGAACAATCTTTAGCAATCTGGATATTTCGAGTACTTCTGTAAATCCAAAAATTCTGAAAAATTAGGAAAATCTTAGCAATTTGCATATCAATGTTCTTCAAAACGAATTGGTATTTTATCACGCATCTGTTAAAAATTAGAATTATTTTTGTGAGCGCAAAAGTTTCTGTTTTTCAGCAAGATCAAGTCAACTATCACCCAAGAAGACCCTAAAGGCTTTACTTGGCACAAATAGTAATCAAAACACGATCATAACAGTATAATAATTGTGCTAACACTCATGAACAGAAAGAAAAAAGCAAAAATAAATTTTGTTCATTGGGTTGCGTCCCAACAAGCGCTATCGTTTTACGCCCCTAGCTAGGCATAAAGCAAGGATCT
This sequence comes from Triticum dicoccoides, assembly GCF_002162155.2. Taxonomy (NCBI): domain Eukaryota; kingdom Viridiplantae; phylum Streptophyta; class Magnoliopsida; order Poales; family Poaceae; genus Triticum; species Triticum dicoccoides. The sequence continues at coordinate 410,413,341 of NC_041388.1, read as the reverse complement.
AAGTATTGTCATCTTTGTTTCTAGATCCATAAGATGCCATCATTATTGATTCATAAGGTGGCCTAATTATTGTTCTAGGTAAGTGTTCCACACCCTTCTTTAGTGGAAATTGAAATCTAATATTGCCTTCTTTCATATCAATCATGGCACCAATAGTACGTAAAAACGATCTACCAAGAATAATTGGACAACACGGAATGCAATCAACATCAAGAACAATAAAATATATGGGCACATAATTCCTATTTGAAAGAATAAGAACATCATTAATTCTTCCCATAGGCATTTTAATAGTAGAATCCACCAAGTGCAAATTTAAAGAACACTCATCAATATCGGTATGACCGAGCACATCACATAAAGATCTTGGAATTGTAGAAACACTAGCACCCAAGTCACATAAAGCAAAACACTCATATTTTTAATCTTGACTTTGATAGTAGGTTCCCACTCATCATGCAATTTTCTAGGAATTGAAACTTCTAATTCTATTTTTTCTTCCAAAGCTTTCATCAAAGCATCGACAATATGTTTAGTAAAAGCTTTATTTTGTTCATAAGCATGGGGTGAATTCATCATGGATTGCAACAAATAAATACAATCAATCAAAGAGAAACTATCATAATTAAAGTCTTTGTAATCCAAAAGAGTGGGCACATCACTAGTTAAAGTTTTGACATCTTCGAACCCAATTTTATCAATTTTCTCAACAAGATTTTCACCCTCCGAATTATCCAGACGCCTTCTAGCTAAAGTTTACTCTTCTCCAGTCCCTTTATCATCAATTTTAATTTTACTAAACAAGGAATCAATAGAAGAAACACCAATCATTTTAAGATCTTTATCACTTTTATGAAAGCAATCACGAGAAAACGCTTTTTCTAAAAAATATCTTCTAGCTCTAAGCATAGAGGTTCTTTTCTTACTTTTATCCATAAAAACATAAAGAGCTTTAATTGATTCCTCAACCTTAGGCACTAAAATTTTCATCTTGATATTTTCTACATCATGTGAAATTCTATCAACACTTCTAGACAAATCATCAATCTTATTCAACTTTTCTTCCATTGTAGCATTGATAACCTTTTGAGTGTTGATAAATTCTTTAATATTATTCTCAAGATGAGAGGTGTTCCTATTATTACTATAAGAAGGATTACCATAGGAATTACCAAAAATATTAGAGAAATTACTAGAAAAAGTCCTAGTATTAAAATTACATCTATAAGCATTGTTATTGAAATTGTTTCCCGAGATAAATTTCACATCTACGGCATCACTATTTTGCTCAATCAAAGTAGACATAGGCACATCATTAAAATCAATAGGAGCACTTTTATTAGCAACCAATTTCATAAGAGCATCAACTTTTTCACTCAAAGAAGAAATTTCTCCAACCGAATTAACTTTTTTACTAGTAGGAGCTCTTTCGGTATACCATTGTGAATAATTTGCCATAATATTATCAAGCAATTTGGTGGCTTCACCCAAAGTAATTTCCATAAAAGTACCATCCGCGGCGGAATCTAAAAGATTACGAGAAACAAAATTCTACCCCGCATAAAAAATTTATATGATCATCCAAAGATTTCACCCATGAGTTGTGCAATTCCTTAGCATCATTTTCATCCTTTCCCAAGATCGTGAAACATGATCATGTTCAAGTTGCTTGAAATTCATAATTTGGGTTCTAAGGGAAATAATTTTTGCGGGCGGAAAATATTTAGTAATAAAAGCATCTTTGCACTTATCCCAAGAATCGATACTACTGCAAGGCAAATAAGAAAACCAAATTTTTGCATGATCTCGCAAATAAAGCGGAAATAATTTCATCTTCACAACATCATTGTCCACATATTTTTCTTTTGCATATGGCATAATTCCACGAATGTGTTAAGATGGGACATGGCATCCTCATTAGGAGTACCAGAAAATTGATCTTTCGTAACAAGATTCAGTAAAGCGATATGAATATCACAAGACTCCGCACTAGTGGCGAGAGGAGCAATTGGAGTGCCAATAAAATCATTGTTGTTGGTGTTGGAGAAATCACACAACTTGGTGTTCTCTTGAGTCATTGTGACTACGCAACAAGATTGCACTAAAAACAAATCCGGCAAGAAAAACAACGAACAAAAAATAGGGTGAATAAAACGGCAAATTTTTGTGAAGTGGGAGAGGAAAACGAGAGGCAAATAGTAAATAATGTAAATTGCGAGGAGATGAGATTTGTGATTAGGAACCTGGTAGATGTTGATGATGTCTCCCCGACAATGGCGCGGGAAATTCCTTTTGATGTCTGCTAGAACTACATCAGTATTTCCCCAAAGAGGAAGGGATGATGCAGTACAACAACCTTAGGTATTTCCCTCAGTGATGAGACCAAGGTTATCGAACCAGTACGAGAACCATGCAACACTATGTGAACGGCACATGCACACAAATAACAAATATGTAGGCGTCCTGGGAACGGAGGTCCCCAGGCTTGCCTGCCTGCGGCCCGCGGCGTGGCTAAGCTAGCAGGCCGTACGGCCCACCTTCATTAACAAGGCATCCAAGACCCTCGCGAGGGGCCAAGCCTCGCGAGGCGAACGACACAAGACCTCCTCTGGAGCAGCCTAGTCAGGCAGGCTCACGAGGAGCGGAGATATCAAGGCGAGGTGAACCTCACGAGGCTCTCGTGACATGAGCCATGAGGATCGACACCAGGCGGGCGCCAGCACGCACAACGTCCTTGTTTCCTCTTTGGTGCTAAGGAAACCAGCGCAGGCGAGGAGTACCGAGGCATCAAGCAAAGGTTGCCATTTTGGTGCAACAAGACCAAGACCAGAAGGACGGCAAGACGGACGTCATCGTGGAGCCCAAGACGATGTCACCACCAGAGCCTTTGGCACGCGAAGACCACTTTTGTCAGGATAGCTTGTACTAGCTGTCCCCCTTCAAATTTGCCCGCCATTGTTGGCTCCCTTCCCGCTCAAGATTTGGGAAGAGGACCAGGGCCTCTATAAGTAGGACTAGCCACTACCATAGGCAAAGGGGACGAGATCTTAGATCACTCTCACCCACACAAGTTAGCCCAGCACAAGAACACCTCAACCTCAGGAGGTTGTTCTTCCCATTGTATTGTTCATCATCATCCCAAGAGACAATCCACCACCACCACACTGGAGTAGGGTATTACACCACAACGGTGGCCCGGACCAGTATAAATCTTGTGTCTTTCCGTGCTGCGAGTTCGTCGAGTTCGTCTGCGAGATCTTAGCTAGTTAGGGCGTAGATCGGTGGGAGGAAAAGACTTCGCGTGCACCCCAGTGTTTGAACCTTAAGGGTTTGCCAGAACCCCACATCCGACATTTGGCGCGCTAGGTAGGGGTGTGCCATAGCTTTCCTTCCATCAGTTCGTCGCTCTGTCGCTGCATCGTCTCCATGGCGGATGCTCGCCGTGCTCGAGCTGAGCGTCGGGCTGCCCTCACCGCCCTCGTCGCTCAGACGGCTCCCATCGGTGGGCCACCACGTCGTTCTCTCTCTCCCGCCGCCAACGCTGCCACCGGCCCAGTGGGGAACGAGCAGCAAGCGTCTTCGCTGCATCCTTCGGTGCGGCAAGACGGCCACACCGCCACTCCATCGCTGGCCCCAGCCGGCTCTTTGTCTCATGCACACCACGCTCCCATGGAGGTGCGGGTCGCACTCATCGCTGCAAATGAGCTCCTACGCTACCGCCCAGTCGACGACCTCTAAGAGGAGTGGCTTGACCGCGTCGCCGAGCTCATCCGCGCCATAGGGGGCTCCCCAGCGTCGTCCCTCTCTCAGCCTCACCCTCAGCTAGCCACGGGCGACGAGGCCCGAGGCGCGCCTCCACCACCCCAGCCCAAAGACGACGCCTTGGCACCAAGGCGTGCGGCCTCGCGGTGTGATCCGCCACGACCGGTGCCTGCGTGCGAAGAGAGAAGCTACCAAGAAATCCCAAGGCCGCGAGAAGCTGCACCAGCACTTCCCGCGCTGCCTCGTCAAGACCGTGCGCCGCTTGCGGCAGCGCTGTGCGGACCTCGACAAGACCAAGCTCCACCCGCAAGGCGGGCCCCAGTAACCACGGCCGGCTGCCGCGCCTTCACCCCCGAGCTGCGCAGCGTCGCCTGGCCAGGCAAGTTCAAGCCGGATCTACCTCCTCACTACGACGGCACCGCCGACCCCGCAAAGTTCATGCAGCTCTACGAGCTAAGCATCAAAGCAGCCAACGGCGATGAGAAAGTCATGGCGAACTGGTTTCCCATGGCTCTCAAGGATGGGGCCCGCACCTGGCTCCTGAACCTGCAGCACAGCTCGATCTCCTCCTGGGATGAGATGCGCGACCGCTTCGTCGCTGCTACGTCTTAAGCTTGTGTTGGTTTTCCCCGAAGAGGAAGGGATGATGCAGCAGAGTAGCGTAAGTATTTCCCTCAGTTTTTGAGAACCAAGGTATCAATCCAGTAGGAGGCCACGCTCACGCTCAAGTCCCTCGTACCTGCACAAAACGGTAGCTACTCGCAACCAACGTGATTAGGGGTTGTCAATCCCTTCACGGTCACTTACGAGAGAGAGATCTGATAGATATAATATTTTTGGTATTTTTGGTATAAAGATGCAAAGTAAAAAGTAAAGGCAAAGTAAAAAAAGCAAAGCAAGATTAAAGTGATGGAGATTGCTATGATGAGAATAGACCCGGGGGCCATAGGTTTCACTAGTGGCTTCTCTCAAGAGCATAAGTATTCTATGGTGGGTGAACAAATTACTGTTGAGCAATTGACAGAATTGAGCATAGTTATGAGAATATCTAGGCATGATCATGTATATAGGCATCACGTCCGTGACAAGTAGACTGAAACGATTCTACATCTACTACTATTACTCCACTCATCGACCGCTATCCAGCATGCATCTAGAGTATTAAGTTAAAAACAGAGTAACGCCTTAAGCAAGATGACATGATGTAGAGAGATAAATTCATGCAATATGAAATAAACCCCATCTTGTTATCCTAGATGGCAACGATGCAATACGTGCCTTGCTGCCCCTTCTGTCATAGGGAAAGGACACCGCAAGATCAAACCCAAAGCTAAGCACTTCTCCCATGGCAAGAACTACCAATCTAGTTGGCCAAACCAAACGGATAATTCGAAGAGACTTGCAAAGATAACCAATCATACATAAAAGATTTCAGAGAAGATTCAAATATTATTCATAGATAGACTTGATCATAAACCCACAATTCATCAGTCTCAACAAACACACCGTAAAAAGAAGATAACATCGAATAGATCTCCACAAGAGAGGGGGAGAACTTTGTATTGAGATTCAAAGAGAGAGAACAAGCCATCTATCTACTAACTATGGACCCGAAGGTCTGAGGTAAACTACTCACACTTCATCAGAGGGGCTAGGATGATGTAGAAGCCCTCCGTGATGACGGCCCTCTCCGGTGGAGCTCCAGAACAGGCCCCAAGATGGGATCTTGTGGATACAGAAAGTTGCGGCGGTGGAATTAGGTTTTTGGCTCCTCTTCTGATCGTTTGGGGGTACGTATGTATATATAGGAGGAAGGAGTACGTCGGTGGAGCACCGAGGGGCCCACGAGGCAGGGGAGGCAGGGGGCGCGCCCTAGGGGGGCGCGCCCCCACCCTCGTGACCTCCTCTTTGACTCCTTGGAGTAGGGTCCAAGTCTCCTGGATCACATTCAGTGAGAAAATCACATTCCCGAAGGTTTTATTCCGTTTGGACTCCGTTTGATATTCTGTTTCTCTGAAACACTGAAATAGGCAAAAAAAACAGCAATTCTGGGCTGGGCCTCCGATTAATAGTTAGTCCCAAAAATAATATAAAAGTGGAAAATAAAGCCCAATGTAGTCCAAAACAGTAGATAATATAGCATGGAGCAATCAAAAATTATAGATACGTTGGAGACGTATCAGTTGCCAACTTCCAGGGCACTCGCGACCGCCCGCCAGCTGCGACCGACCTGCGCCACATCAAGCAACAACCAGGGGAGACCCTCCAGAAGTACATCCAGCGCTTCAACAGCACCCGCCTCAAGATCCCCAAGGTCATGGATGAGGCCATCATCTCCGCATTCTCCGACGGCGTCCGTGACGTCAAGATGAAGGAAGAGCTTGCCATCCATGAGGAGCTCTGCACGTCTCAGGAGCTGTTCAACCTGGCGACCAAGTGCGCAAGAGCTGAGGAGGGGCGCCTTTCCATCCTTGAGCTGCCAGCCGTAGGCATAGAGGAGAAGAAAGCCAAGGCCAAGGACGTGAAGCGCAAGGAAGCGGTAGTGCTAGCTGCGGAGCCCGACACCAAACGGGGCAGAGATCAGCATGAGTCATCCAAGAACAACCAACCATTCTGCGCCTTCCACAACCTGAACACCCACAACACCAGCGACTGCCAAGAGCTTCGAGCCCTACACGAGGGACGCACGGTCGATGCCTCGAGCGCAGCGACCGGGGCTACGGCCGTGGCGGAGGACGAGGAGCCGGATGTTGGGACGACCATGGCCCGTGCCAGGAATGGCGCGACAGGCCTCGTGAGGACCGCTGGCAGGACCATCCTCGCGAGGGGCCCTGGAGGGACCAGCCTCGTGAGGATCGCCCCCAAGGCAACGCCACTCTTCCTCCACTGCCGCCAAGAAGGAACGACGACCATCATCAGGACGAGGGGGCTGGGGGCTTCCAGGAGCCGCGTGCAATCGCCTGCATCTTGGGCGGCGCCCAGGCCCCAGCCTCTCAATGCATCTTCAAACGGTTCGCTCGCGAGGTGAACGCGGCGCTCCCCAAGATTGAGGCCGCGCGCCCGCTCAAGTGGTCCCAGTGCACCATCATTTTCGACTCAGCAGATCAGCTCAAGTGCGCGGCCACCGCCACTGTCCTCCCGATGTTGTGTTCCCCGGTCATCAGCAATGTGCAAGTTACCAAGACTCTCATCGACGACCGTGCAGGGCTCAACGTCCTGTCCGTTGACACCTTCGACAACCTCCAAGTGCCATATGAGTAGCTCCTGCCTACCAAACCTTTCTTAGGAGTGACCGACGGTTCCACCACACCGATAGGATGAGTCTGCCTGCCTGTCACCTTCGGCACACGCGACAACTATCGCACCGAGCTCATCGACTACAGCGTCGCGCACATCCGCCTGTTGTACAACGCCATCCTCGGGTATCCAGCCCTAACAAAGTTCATGGCGGTCACCCACCATGGCTACAATGTCCTCAAGATGCCTAGAAGTGGCGGGGTCATCACGGTCCCATGTGAAGAAAGGGATGCGGTGTGCTCCCTTGAGCGCGCCTTCCAAGCTGCAGCAATCGACGACCCCGATAGTAGAAGTGAGGGCCCTCCGGAGGCCATCTCCAAGAAGAAGGAGATGCGACGTGCAGGACCTCAGGAAGATGGCGTCGCAGCGGGAGCCTCATCAGGATCAGCGTCTGTCCCAGGGCGCCTCCCTCCATCGCGCAGGAAGGCACGCCCAGTGCCCTCCTCGGGCAGGGCTCGGGGGCTCTCTTCTGCAGGGCCTCAGGCCTTACCAACCTCACGAGGGAGGTGCTTGGGCGCCACTTGGAGGCGTACCACGAGGCACGTTTTCCTCAGGAGGACGAATGGCAAGGGGTGCCCACCGCTTAGGAGTTCATCGCCAAGACCACACAGGAACTACAAGACGCAAGAGCCATGTGCGGCGACAGCCGCTCACAGGGCGCGGCACACCACCCAGGCGAGGGTGCTGAGCTGCATGCCTGCATCGACGTCCTAGGGCTCAACAGGGCCGCGTCTCAGGAGCGCTTCTGGCCTTCGCATGTGGGCCGTTGCGAGGGCCCGCCACACAGTTGCATTCGTATGCCCCTTGGCTTGCCGAACGTGGCGTCGGCCTATCAGCGCGCCGTGCGGCATGACCTGGCGGCTTAAGAGGCCAGGCACCACGTCATCCTGGAGGGAATGGAGACGGTCTTCAAGAAGCCTCCTGAGCCCCGAGCCTCCTGAGGTTTAGGGCTCCAGTGGCTCATGAGGAGTCCTTTCTTCCACGCACACCTTCAGCTGCACCAACTCTGCTTCGTCTACAGAACCAGGTGACATCTTCCAAGCTCGTTAAGCTGGGAGCGCCCCTTGGGCTGCATTATTCCCAGGCCGTGTGGGTCCGTCCCTACGGCATGTATCCCATTTGCTTATATCTTTAACTTACCTTGCTGGGGGCACCCCTCAGGCTACATCATCCCCAAGCCGCTCGGGCCGGACCCAATGGCATATATCTTCCTGCATTTACCCAAGCTGATTTGCCTTCCCTGCTTAACCTGCCCGTGGTTATCGCCTGCTCGATCATCGCCTCCCACGGGGCCTCCTCACAGGCACGGCGCTGGTGCATGGGTCCGTCCCTGCCACATCGACAAAATCTGAGCGGTCGAGCTCTGGCTCGCGGCACGCCTCACGCACGTCACCTCACCAGGCCCTCAGTGCCTTCACTTCATCCGGACCAACCAGCGGCAGGCTGACGGCTGTAACGGCAAACCATGTTCTTCTTGTGCCTATTCACAGGGACCCCGCTGGGAGGATAGCAGGCGGCACCGCGAATCTATTTTTCTCTTGTGTAATCCGCTTGCGCATTAAAAGGGGGGCTCCTGAGCATCGCGACTCAGGAGCCCTTACTAGCTCTCCAGCCCTCACTACCTGGTCTTAACCACGGCATCGCGACCTGGCATACCAGCGGCGGCTGAGCTCGCTCGAGGGCTGGGACCTGAGGACGCAGAGCACTAAGGAAAGCATAGGAGGAGGGAAACTTGTATGGGCCGGCCTGGCTATGTCGCACGAGTTGGCACGCAGCCCCAGCGCAATGTCAGGAATCGCCACGAAGTTCACAACATAAGTCTCTCCCTCGGATCGGCTAAATGTCTGGGCCTTACGGATACTCACGCCTTGCGCAATCCCGTTGCGGCCACGTCAACTCCCTTTCTTCCGTTACCATGGCGGCTTGAGCACTAAGGAGGACCTCCTAAGCATTGCGCCTCAGGGACTCTTACTGGACCTCGGGCCGCACACCTCATGGCCTTGACCATGACACATGACCTGGCATACCAGCAACGGCTGTAGCCTACCTGGGGGCCGGGACCTATCGGCGTAGAGCAACAAGCTATTGCAAGGAAAGAAAGGGGGGACCGAGCCTTAACGGGACGCGCGTTCATCAAATCTTCATAACAGGGAAGATAAGCACAAAAGACATTACAGACCCTTACATGCCCCCACGGGGCGCTTCATAATTCTTCGTAGGAAACAAAAGCTAAAACTAAGGAGGACCCTACCTACACCCCCGTGTGGCTGACGCCATCATCAATAGTGGGCCATGGGAGGCCGGCGCCAACCCCATCCAGATCAGCGGCGGCGACGGCCGAACACGGCAGCACTACTCCGAGCGTGGTGAGAGCTCGGGGCACGTAGCTGTCCTCGCTCGTCTCCGGAGTCTCGTAGAGCTCAGGAGAGCTGCTGGACTCCCAAGGGCTGCTACTGCTGGACTGGTCGCGAGCGGAGCGCGCATCAGCCTCGCGCTCCTCTCCGGAGCAGCACTCCAGGCGGCAGCCCTCGGCATCAAAGACCTTGAAGAAGAGCGTGGAGACGCCGTCGTATTCAAGATGGATCGCGAGGGCGCCCCTCACATGGCAGACCCGCGCGATCTCGCCCCAGCCGCAAGTCATGAAGATCTTGCCGGTGGGGACCGCTTCGATCTCCGCTCCCATCGCCGGAGCGCCGCAGTTGGCATGCTGCAACCAGAGCTCGAGAGGCCCCCTCGACGGCATCACGTCGGAGAAGAACCGCGGGAAGCGGATCCAAGAGCTTGGGGGCATCGGCGCCCACAGCACCAGCTCGCGCGAGGAGTCCGTGGCGTGGATTCCTGGGGCGACGGCGCGTGTCGCCGCGGCGCGGCGACCCCGGGCGCGGCGCTGGCGGCGCTGCTCATCGCTCCTCCTTCCTGAGTCCTCGGCTTGGTCATACAGGGGTAGCGAATACCCTGGGGGAGGCCGCTCGCACCAAGGCCTCATCACCACCTGCATCGCCGCTTCTTCACGGTGATGGATCCACCTCTTCTTCAGCGAAAGTTGCTCTGGGACATCTCGGGGGGCCTTCCCCTTTTCTTCGGCGGAGAACCTTCTGATAGGCGCCATTGGTGCTAGCAACGAAGCGAGGGAAAAGAAGCTAGCAGTGGAGCAAGAAGGAAGAAGCAAGCGAGCAAGGAAGAGATGGGCAACAGGGGCTCCGCCCCCTCCCCATTTATAGCAAGAGAAGGCCAACCGGCACCTCCCACGATTGCAAGTAATGATGGTTTTCCTTGCATGTCGCAGGGACTCGTCAAGTCGTGCAGTTGCCAAGGCAGCAAGGGGAAGTGGAGACGCCCGCGTCCAATCAACCGCCACGCGTCAACCGAGGCTGTAGGCTTTTGGGGCCCGCGGTGCTCCGTACTTGGCCCTTGGCTTCGCCGCGAAGCCAAGCCTGAGCGCACTGTTACCTCTTGAGCTTGCGTTGGATTTCCGCGAAGAGGAAGGGATGATGCAGCAGAGTAGCATAAGTATTTCCCTCAGTTTCTGAGAACCAAGGTATCAATCCAGTAGGAGGCCACGCTCAAGTCCCTAGTACCTGCACAAAACGATAGCTACTCGCAACCAACGCGATTAGGGGTTGTCAATCCCTTCACGGTCGCTTACGAGAGTGAGATCTGATAGATATAATATTTTTGGTATTTTTGGTATAGAGATGCAAAGTGAAAAGTAAAAGGCAAAGTAAAAAGAAAAGAAAGATTAAAGTGATGGAGATTGATATGATGAGAATAGACCCGGGAGCCATAGATTTCACTAGTGGCTTCTCTCAAGAGCATAAGTATTCTACGATGGGTGAACAACTTACTATTGAGCAACTGAAAGAATTGAGCATAGTTATGATAATATCTAGGCATGATCATGTATATAGGCATCACGTCCGTGACAAGTAGATCGAAACGATTCTGCATCTACTACTATTACTCCACTCATCGACCGCTATCCAACATGCATCTAGAGTATTAAGTTAAAAACAGAGTAATGCTTTAAGCAAGATGACATGATGTAGAGAGATAAATTCATGCAATATGAAATAGACTCCATCTTGTTATCCTCGATGGCAACGATGCAATACGTGCCTTGCTGCCCCTTCTGTCACTGGGAAAGGACACCGCAATATCGAACCCAAAGCTAAGCACTTCTCCCATGGCAAGAACTACCAATCTAGTTGGCCAAACTAGACGGATAATTCGAAGAGACTTGCAAAGATAACCAATCATACATAAAAGAATTCAGAGAAGATTCAAATATTATTCATAGATAGACTTGACCATAAACCCACAATTCATCGATCTCAACAAACACACCGCAAAAAGAAGATTACATCGAATAGATCTCCACAAGAGAGGGGGAGAACTTTGTATTGAGATCCAAAAAGAGAGAAGAAGCCATCTAGCTACTAACTATGGACCCGAAGGTCTGAGGTAAACTACTCACACTTCATCGGAGGGGCTATGATGATGTAGAAGCCCTCCGTGATGACGGCCCTCTCCGGCGGAGCTCCGGAACAGGCCCCAAGATGGGATCTCGTGGATACAGAAAGTTGCGGCGGTGGAATTAGGTTTTTGGTTCCTGTTCTGATCGTTTGGGGGTACGTAGCTATATATAGGAGGAAGGAGTATGTCGGTGGAGCACCGAGTGGCCCACGAGGCAGGGGCACGCCCTAGGGGGGTGGGCGCGCCCCCCACCCTCATGACTGCCTCTTTGACTCCTTGGAGTAGGGTCCAAGTCTCCTGGATCATGTTCGGTGGGAAAATCACGTTCCCGAAGGTTTTATTCCGTTTGGACTCCGTTTGATATTCTGTTTCTCTGAAATACTGAAATAGGCAAAAAAACAGCAATTCTAGGTTGGGCCTCCGGTTAATAGGTTAGTCCCAAAAATAATATAAAAGTGGAAAATAAAGCCCAATATAGTCCAAAATAGTAAATAATATAGCATGGAGCAATAAAAAATTATAGATATGTTGGACACGTATCAGGCATCCCCAAGCTTAATTCCTGCTTGTCCTCGAGTAGGTAAATGATAAAAAGAGAATTTTTGATGCGGACTGCTACTTGGCATAATTTCAATGCAAATCTTCTTAATTGTGATATGAATATTCAGATTCGAAAGATTCAAGACAAAAGTTTATATTGACATAAAAATAATAATACTTCAAGCATACTAACAAAGCAATTATGTCTTCTCAAAATATCGTGGCCAAAGAAAGTTATCCCTACAAAATCATATAGTCTGGCTATGCTCTATCTTCACCACACAAAGTATTTAAATCATGCACAACCCCGACGACAAGCCAAGCAATTGTTTCATACTCTAACTTTTTCAAAACTTTTTTAATCTTCACGCAATACATGAGTGTGAACCATGGATATAGCACTATAGGTGGAATAGAATGGTGGTTGTGGAGAAGACAAAAAGGAGAAGATAGTCTCACATCAACTAGGCGTATCAACGGGCTATGGAGATGCCCATCAATAGATATCAATGTGAGTGAGTAGGGATTGCCATGCAACGGATGCACTAGAGCTATAAGTATATGAAAGCTCAAAAAGAAACTAAGTGGGTGTGCATCCAACTTGCTTGCTCATGAAGACCTAGGGAAATTTGAGGAAGCCCATCATTGGAATATACAAGCCAAGTTCTATAATGAAAGATTCCCACTAGTATATGAAAATGACATAACGAGAGACTCTCTATCATGAAGATCATGGTGCTACTTTGAAGCACAAGTGTGGTAAAAGGATAGTAACATTGTCCCTTCTCCTCTCTTTTTCTCTTATTTTTTTATTTATATTTTCTATTTTGGGCCTTTTCTCTTTTTTATGGCCTCTTTTCTTTCTCTTTTTTTTGGGCTTCTTTGGCCTCTTCTATTTATTTTTCGTCCGGAGTCTCATCCTGACATATGGGGGAATCATAGTTTCCATCATTGTTTCCTCACTTGGGACAATGCTCTAAAAATGATGATCATCACACTTTTATTTTTCTTACAACTCGATACTTAGAACAAAATATGACTCTATATGAATGCCTCCGGCGGTGTACCGGGATATGCAATATGACAATGATGAATGTGTCATGATAAACGGAACGGTGGAAAGTTGCATGGCAATATATCTCGGAATGGCTATGGAAATGCCATAATAGGTAGGTATGGTGGCTGTTTTGAGGAAGGTATATGGTGGGCGTATGATACCGGCGAAAGGTGCGCGGTATTAGAGAGGCTAGCAAAGGTGGAAGGGTGAGAGTGTGTATAATCCATGGACTCAACATTAGTCATAAAGAACTCATATACTTATTTCAAAAATCTACAAGTTATCAAAGAAAAGTATTACGCGCATGCTCCTAGGGGGATAGATTGGTAGGAAAAGACCATCGCTCGTCCCTGACCGCCACTCATAAGGAATACAATCAATAAATAAATCATGCTCCAACTTCATCACATAACGGTTCACCATACGTGCATGCTACAGGAATCACAAACTCTAACACGAGTATTCTTTAAATTCACAACTACTCAACTAGCATGACTCTAATATTATCACCTCCATATCTCAAAACAATTATCATGCTTCAATCTTTTCTTAGTATTCAACACACTCAAAAGAAAGTTCCACAAATCTTGAATACCAAGCATATTAAGCAAATTACCATGCTATTAAGACTCTCAAAATAATTTAAGTGAAGCATGAGAGATCAATAGTTTCTTTAAAACAAATCCACCACCGTGCTCTAAAAGATCTAAGTGAAGCATATAGAGCAAAATTATAATGCTCAAAAGATATAAGTGAAGCACATAGAGCAAAATTATAATGCTCAAAAGATATAAGTGAAGCACATAGAGCAAAACTACATAGCTCAAAAGATATAAGTGAAGCACATAGAGTATTCTATCAAATTCTAATTCATGTATGGCTCTCTCAAAAGGTGTGTACATCAAGGATGATTGTGGCACACTAAAACACAAAGACACAAATAATACAAGACGCTCCAAGCAAAACACATATCATGTTGGTGAATAAAAATATAGCTCCAAGTAAATTACCGATGGAAGTGGACGAAAGAGGGGATGCCTTCCGGGGCATCCCCAAGCTTTGACTTATTGGTGTCCTTGGATTATCTTGGGGGTGCCATGGGCATCCCCAGGCTTAGGCTCTTGCCACACCTTATTCCATAATCCATCACAAGAATTCACCCAAAACTTGAAAACTTCACAACACAAAACTTAAAGTAGAAAACTCGTGAGCTCCGTTAGCGAAAGAAAACAAAAAACCACTTCAAGGTACTGTAATGAACTCATTATTTATTTATATTGGTTTTAAACCTACTGTATTCCAACTTCTCTATGTATTATAAACTATTTTACTAACCATAGATTCATCAAAATAAGCAAACAACACACGAAAAACAGAATCTGTCAAAAACAGAACAGTCTGTAGTAATCTGTAGCTAGCGCAGGATCTGGAACCCCAAAAATTCTAAAATAAATTTCTGGACGTGAGGAATTTATCTATTAATCATCTTCAAAAAGAATTAACTAAATAGCACTCTTCAAATAAAAATTACAGCAGTTCTCGTGAGCGCTAAATTTTCTGTTTTTTACAGCAAGTTCAACAAGACTTTCCCCAAGTCTTCCCAATGGTTCTACTTGGCACAAACACTAATTAAACACAAAAAACACAACCAAAACAGGGGATAAATAATTTATTTATTACTAAACAGGAGCAAAAATCAAGTAAAAAAATAAAATTGGGTTACCTCCCAACAAGCGCTATCGTTTAACGCCCCTAGCTAGGCATAAAAGCGAGGATAGATCTAGGTATTGCCATCTTTGGTGGGCAATCCATAAGTGGCTCTCATGATAGTTTCATATGGAAATTTTATTTTCTTTCTTGGAAAGTGTTCCATGCCCTTTTTTAGTGGAAATTGAAATCTAATATTCCCTTCCTTCATATCAATAATCGCACCAACCGTTCTAAGGAAAGGTCTACCAAGACTAATAGGGCAAGAAGGATTGCAATCTATATCAAGAACAATGAAATCTACGGGCACATAATTCCTATTTGCAACAATAAGAATATCATTAATCCTTCCCATAGGTTTCTTAATAGTAGAATCCGCAAGATGCAAGTTTAGAGAGCAATCATCAGAATTGCGGAAATCTAGCAAATCACACAAAGTTTTGGGGATAGTGGAAACACTAGCACCCAAATCACACAAAGCATAAAACTCATGATCTTTAATTTTAATTTTAATAGTTGGTTCCCACTCATCATAGAGTTTTCTAGGGATAGAAACTTTCAACTCAAGTTTTTCTTCATAAGATTGCATCAAGGCATCAACAATATGTTCGGTAAAGGCTTTCTTTTGACTATAAGCATGTGGAGAATTTAGCACGGATTGCAACAAGGAAATAAAATCAATTAAAGAGCAACTTTCATAATTAAATTACTTGAAATCCAATATAGTGGGTTTAGCAACATCTAGATTTTTATTTCTTTCAATCCCATTTTCATCAATTTCATCGTAAAGATCTAAATACTCTGAATTTTTAGAACGCCTTCTAGGTAAAGGAAGATCATATTCAGTTTCATCAAGATTTATATTTCAAAATAAAGATTTAATAGGGGACACATCAATAACTTTTAGATCTTCATCTTGATTTTCATAGGAATTGGAAGAACACACTTTAATAAAGGAATCTTTGGAAGCACGCATCCTAGCGGTTCTTTCCTTGCACTCATCAATGGAAATTCTCATGGCTTTGAGAGACTCATTGATATCATGCTTAGGAGGAATAGATCTAAGCTTTAAAGAATCAATCTCAGGAGAAATTCTATCAACGTTTCTAGCCAAATCATCAACTTTAAGCAATTTCTCTTCAAGCAAAGCATTAAAATTCTTTTGTGAATTCATAAACTCTTTAACACTATTCTCAAATTCAAAGGGCATCTTATTATAATTTCCATAAGAGTTGTTGTAGGAATTCCCATAATTATTAGAAGGATTACTAGGATATGGCCTAGGATTAAAATTCCCTCTATAAGCGTTGTTACCAAAATTATTCCTACCAACAAAATTCACATCCATAGATTCATTGTTATTCTCAATCAAAGTAGACAAAGGCATATCATTAGGATCATAAGAAACACTCTTAGTAGCAAATAATTTCATAAGTTCATCCATCTTTCCACTCAAAACATTGATTTCTTCTATTGCATGCACTTTTTTATTAGAAGATCTTTCAGTATGCCATTGAGAATAATTAACCATAATATTATCTAGGAGTTTAGTAGCATCTCCTAAAGTGATCTCCATGAAAGTGCCTCCTGCGGCCGAATCTAAAAGATTTCTAGAAGCAAAATTCAATCCGGCATAATTTTTTTGTATAATCATCCACAAATTCAAACCATGAGTAGGGCAATTACGTATCATTAATTTCATTCTCTCCCAAGCTTGTGCAACATGTTCATGATCAAGTTGCTTAAAGTTCATAATATCGTTTCTAAGAGAGATGATCTTAGTGGGAGGGAAATACTTAGAGATAAAAGCAACTTTGCACTTGTTCCAAGAATCAATACTATTTTTAGGCAAAGACGAAAACCAAGCTTTAGCACGATCTCTAAGCGAAAAAGGAAATAGCTTCAATTTAACGACATCATTATCGACATCTTTTTTCTTTTGCATATCACATAAATCAACGAAGCTATTCAGATGAGTGGCGGCATCTTCACTAGGAAGGCCGGCGAATTGATCTTTCATAACAAGATTCAACAAAGCAGTATTGATTTCACAAGATTCAGTATTGCCAAGAGGAGCAATCGGAGTGCTAAGGAAATCATTATTATTGGTATTGGTGAAGTCACACAATTTGGTAGTATCTTGAGCCATCGCGAGAAACAAGCAATCCAACACACAAGCAAACAAAAGGCAAGCGGGCAAAAAGAGGCAAATAGAGAGGGAGGAGAAGGAGCTTGGGAAAGAGAGGGTGAATAAAATGGCAAGGGTGCAGTGGGGGAGAGGAAAACGAGAGGCAAATGGCAAATAATGTAATGCGAGAGATAGGGATTGTGATGGGTACTTGGTATGTTGACTTTTTACGTAGACTCCCCGGCAACAGCGCCAGAAATTCTTCTTGCTACCTCTTGAGCTTGCGTTGGATTTCCCCGAAGAGGAAGGGATGATGCAGCAGAGTAGCGTAAGTATTTCCCTCAGATTTTGAGAACCAAGGTATCAATCCAGTAGGAGGCCACGCTCAAGTCCCTAGTACATGCACAAAACGATAGCTACTCGCAACCAACGCGATTAGGGGTTGTCAATCCCTTCACGGTCACTTACGAGAGTGAGATCTGATAGATATAATATTTTTGGTATTTTTGGTATACAGATGAAAAGTAAAAGGCAAAGTAAAAAGCAAAGCATGATTAAAGTGTTGGAGATTGATATGATGAGAATAGACCCGGGGGCCATAGGTTTCACTAGTGGCTTCTCCCAAGAGCATAAGTATTCTACGGTGGGTGAACAAATTACTGTTTAGCAATTGACAGAATTGAGCTTAGTTATGAGAATATCTAGGCATGATCATGTATATAGGCATCACGTCCATGACAAGTAGACCAAAACGATTCTGCATCTACTATGATTACTCCACTCATCGACCGCTATCCAGCATGCATCTAGAGTATTAAGTTAAAAACAGAGTAACGCTTTAAGCAAGATGACATGATGTAGAGAGATAAATTCATGCAATATGAAATAAACCCCATCTTGTTATCCTCGATGGCAACGATGCAATACGTGCCTTGCTGCCCCTTCTGTCACTGGGAAAGGACACCGCAAGATCGAACCCAAAGCTAAGCACTTCTCCCATGGCAAGAACTACCAATCTAGTTGGCCAAACCAAATGGGTAATTCGAAGAGACTTGCAAAGATAACCAATCATACATAAAAGAATTCAGAGAAGATTCAAATACTATTCATAGATAGACTTGATCATAAACCCACAATTCATCGGTCTCAACAAACACACCGCAAAAAGAAGATTACATCAAATAGATCTCCACAAGAG
This sequence comes from Triticum dicoccoides, assembly GCF_002162155.2. Classification (NCBI taxonomy): domain Eukaryota; kingdom Viridiplantae; phylum Streptophyta; class Magnoliopsida; order Poales; family Poaceae; genus Triticum; species Triticum dicoccoides. The sequence goes on along the minus strand of NC_041388.1, from coordinate 410,395,179 downwards.
ATGGGGAGAACTTTGTATTGAGATCCAAAAAGAGAGAAGAAGCCATCTAGCTACTAACTATGGAACCGAGGGTCTGAGGTAAACTACTCACAGTTCATCAGAGGGGCTATGATGATGTAGAAGCCCTCCGTGATGACGGCCCTCTCCGGCGGAGCTCCGGAACAGGCCCCAAGACGGGATCTCATGGATACAGAAAGTTGCAGCGATGGAATTAGGTTTTTGGCTCCTGTTCTGATCATTTGGGGGTACATAGGTATATATAGGAGGAAGGAGTACGTCGGTGCAGCACCGAGGGGCCCACGAGGCAGGGGGCGCGCCCCCCACCCTCGTGACCACCTCTTTGACTCCTTGGAGTAGGGTCCAAGTCTCCTGGATCACGTTCGGTGAGAAAATCATGTTCCCGAAGGTTTTATTCCTTTTGGACTCCGTTTGATATTCTGTTTCTCCGAACTACTGAAATAGGCAAAAAAACAGCAATCCTGGGCTGGGCCTCCGGTTAATAGGTTAGTCCCAAAAATAATATGAATGTGGAAAATAGAGCCCAATATAGTCCAAAACAGTAGATAATATAGCATGGAGCAATCAAAAATTATAGATACTTTGGAGACGTATCATGCACCTTGGGCCCGAGGGCTACTGTCGGCGTCCTCGGAACGGGGGTCCCCAGGCTTGCCTGCCTGCGGCCCGCGGCATGGCTAAGCTAGCAGGTCGTACGACCCACCTTCATCAACAAGGCATCCAAGACCCTCGCGAGGGTCCAAGCCTCACGAGGCAGATGACACAAGACCTCCTCTAGAGCGGCCTAGTCAGGCAGGCTCACGAGGAGCGGAGATATCAAGGCGAGGCGAACCTCTCGAGGCTCTCGTGACGTGAGCCATGACGATCGACACCAAGTGGGCGCCAGCGCGCACAGTGTCCTTCCATCTTTGGTGCTAAGGAAACCAGCACAGGCGAGGAGTACCGAGGCATCAGGAAAAGGTTACCATTTTGGTGCAACAAGACCAAGACTAGAAGGACGGCAAGACGGAGGTCATCGTGGAGCCCAAGACGGCGTTCACCACCAGAGCCTTTGGCAGGCGAAGACCACTTTTGTCAGGATAGCTTGTACTAGCTATCCCCCTTCAAATTATCCCACCATTGTTGGCTCCCTTCCCGCTCAAGATTTGGGAAGAGGACCAGGGCCTCTATAAGTAGGACTAGCCACCACCATAGGCAAAGGGGACGAGGTCTTAGATCACTCTCACCCACACAAGTCAGCCAAGAACAAGAACACCTCAACCTGAGGAGGTTGTTCTTCCCATTGTATTGTTCATCATCAGCCCAAGAGGCAATCCACCACCACCACACTAGAGTAGGGTATTACACCACAACGGTGGCCCGAACCAGTATAAATCTTGTGTCTTTCCGCATTGCGAGTTCGTCGAGTTCGTCCGCGAGATCTTAGCGAGTTAGGGCGTAGATCGGTGGGAGGAAAAGACTTCGCGCGCACCCCATTGTTCGAACCTCAAGGGTTTTCCGGAACCCCACATCCGACAAAATACTCGCAACCCGACGTATTAAAGGGGTTGTCAATCCCTTTCGGGTAATAGCGCCAAAAATTGGCTAACGGGCGGGATAAAAATATGATAGATGGGATAAATAGATCTCGAATAAAATAAAGTGACGCAAGGTTTTTTTGGTTTTATAGATCTGAAAAAAGGAAAGGAATATAGATCGCAAAGGCAAATATAATGAGGAAGAGACCCGGGGGCCTTAGGTTTCACTAGTGGCTTCTCTCGAGAGAAAATAGCAAATGGTGGGGGAACAAATTACTGTTGGGAATTGATAGAACTTCAAATAATCATGACGATATCTAGGCAATGATCATTATATAGGCATCACATCCAAAATTAGTAGACCGACTCCTGCCTGCATCTACTACTATTACTCCACACATCGACCGCTATCCAGCATGCATCTAGAGTATTAACTTCATGGAGAAACGGAGTAATGCAATAAGAATGATGACATGATGTAGACAAGATCTATTTATGTAGAAATAGACTACATCTTGTTATCCTTAATGGCAATGATACATACATGTCGGTTCCCCTTCTGTCACTTGGATCAAGCATCCTAAGATCGAACCCATGACAAAGCACCTCTTCCCATTGCAAGATAAATAGATCAAGTTGGCCAAACAAAACCCAAATATTGGAGAAGAAATACGAGGCTATATGCATATAAGAGATCAAAGAAGAGTCAAATAACTTTCATGCATAAAAAGAGATAGATCTGATCATAAACTCAAAGTTCATCGTATCCCAACAAACACACTTCAAAAAGAGTTACATCATATGGATCTCCGAGAGACCATTGTATCGAGAATCAAACGAGAGAGAGGAAGCCATCTAGCTACTAACTACGGACCCATAGGTCTGCAAAGAACTACTCACGCATCATCGGAGAGGCACCAATGGACATGATGAACCCCTCCATGATGGTGTCTAGACTGGATCTGGTGTTTCTGGAACTTGCGATGGCTGGAATTGATTTTCATCGACTCCCCTAGGGTTTCTAGAATATTGGGGTATTTATAGAGTAAATAGGTGGTTCGGGAGGCACCCGAGGTGGGCAGAACCCACCAAGGCGCGCCTGGGCCTCCAGGCGCGGCCTGATGGGTTTTGCTCCCCTTGGAGCACCCCTCGGGTGCTTCTCCGGCCCGCAGGATGTCTTCTGGTCCAAAAAATCCACAAAAAGTTTCGCTGCTTTTGGACTCCGTTTGATATAGTTTTCCTGCGATGTAAAAAACATGCAAAAAACAGCAACTCGAACTTGGCACTATGTCAATAGGTTAATACCAAAAAATGATATAAAATTACTATAAAATGATTATAAAACATCCCTGAATGATAATATAATAGCATGGAACATTTAAAAATTATAGATATGTTGGAGACGTATCAAATACTTATCTCTACTTTGCTGCATCACCCTTTCCTCTTCAAGGGAAAAACCAACGCAAGATCAAGAAGTAGTAGGAATAATTCCTGGCACCATTGTCAGGGAGATTTATGCCAAGTCAAGTCAAGATTTTTCTCCCATCAACTTGCCAATTTCGGGCGCCATTGCCGGGGAGATCTACGACAAGTCAAGACATACCAAGTACCCAAACCTCTCATCTCTTGCATTACATTATTTGCTATTCGCATCTCGATTTCCTCTCCCCCACTTCTAAAAGGGTTTCGAAAATATTTGCCTTTTCTTCGCCCCTCTTCCGTTCGTCTTCTTCGCTTGCTTTTTGTGTGCTTATGTGTTTGATTGCTTGATTTGTCACGATGGCTCAAGAGAATACCAAATTGTGTGACTTTTCCAACACCAATAACAGTGATTTTATTAGTACCCCGATTTCTCCTGCTACTAATGCGGAATCTGTGGAAATTAATGATGATTTGCTGAATCTTGTTACGAAAGATCAATTCTCTGGGCTTCCAAGTGAAGATGCCAAGTCCCATCTTAATAATTTCATGGACTTGTGTGATATGCAAAAGCAAAAAGATGTGTATAATGATATTGTTAAATTTAAGCTATTTCCGTTCTCACTCCGGGATCGTGCTAAAGCTTGGTTTTCATCTTTGCCTAAAAATAGTATTGATTCATGGAATAAGTGTAAAGATGCTTTTATTTCCATTTATTTTCCTCCCGCTAAGATCATATCCCTTAGGAATGATATTATTAATTTTAAGCCACTTGATCATGAGCAAGTTGCACAATCTTGGGAGAGGATGAAATTGATGATACAAAATTGCCCTACTCATGGTTTGAATTTGTGGATGATTATACAAAAAATTTGTGCCGGATTGAACTTTCCTTCTAGAAATCTTTTAGATTCGTCCGCGGGAGGTACTTTATGGAAATTATGTTAGGAGAATCTACTAAACTCCTAGATAATATTATGGTTAATTATTCTCAATGGCATACCAAAAGATCTTCCACTAGCAAAAAAGTGCATGCGATTGAAGAGATTAATATTTTGAGTGGAAAGATGGATGAGCTTACGAAATTATTTGCTAGCAAGAGTGCTTCTATTGATCCTAATGATATGTCTTTGTCTACTTTGGTTGAAAATAATAATGAATCTATGGATGTGAATTTTGTTGGTTGGAACAATTTTGGTAATAACACATATAGAGGTAATTTTAATCCTTTGCTATTTCTAATAATTATGGTAGTTCCTACAACAATTCTTATTGAAATTATAATATGATTCCCTATGATTTTTAGAATAGTGTTAAACAATTTATGAGTTCGCAACAGAATTTCAATGCTTTCATTGAAGAAAATTTGCTCAAGATTGGTGATTTGGCTAGGGACGTGGATAGAATTTCTCTTGATGTTGATTCTTTGAAACTTAGATCTATTCCACCCAAGGATGATATCAATGAGTCTCTCAAAGCTATGCGAATTTCCATTGATGAGTGCAAAGAAAGAACTGCTAAGATGCGTTCTAAAAAGGATTGGTTTGTAAGAACATGTTCTTCTAGTTTCCGAGAAAATAATGATGAAGATCTTAAAGTGATTGATGTGGCTCCTATTGAATCTTTCTTTTCCAATATAAATCTTGATAAAGATGGGACTGGATATGAGTCAACTTTAGTTAAAAGGCGTCCCAATGATTCGAAGTTTTTAGATCTTGATGCAAAAATTGATAAAAGTGGGATTGGAGAGGTCAAAACTTTAAGTAGAAATGAACCCACTCTTTCGGATTTCAAGGAATTTAATTATGATAATTGTTCTTTAACAGATTGTATTTCCTTGTTGCAATCCATGTTGAATTCTCCTCATGCTTATAATCAAAACAAAGCTTTTACTAAACATATCGTTGATGCTATGATGCAATCTTTTGAAGAAAAGCTTGAATTGGAAGTTTCTATCCCTAGAAAACTTTATGATGAGTGGGAACCTACTATTAAGATTAAGATTAAAGATTATGATTGCCATGATTTGTGTGATTTGGGTGCTGGTGTTTTTCCACGATTCCAAAAACTTAATGTGATGTGTTAGGTTTCCGTGAATTTGATGATTGTTCATTAAATTTGCATCTTGTAGATTCCACTATTGAGAAACCTATGGAATGATGGTCTTATTGATGCAAATAGGAATTATGTGCCCGTAGATATCATTGTTTTTTTATATAGATTGCAATCCTACATGTCCTATTATTCTTGGTAGACCTTTCCTTAGAACGATTGGTGCAATTATTGATATGAAAGAAGGAAACATTAGATTTAAATTTCTGTTAAGGAAAGGCTTGGAACACTTTCCAAGAAAGAAAATTAAATTGCCTTATGAATCTATTATGAGAGACACTTATGGATTGCATGCCAAAGATGATAATACCTATATCTATTCGTGTTTTATGCCTAGCTTAGGGCGCTAAACAATAGTGCTTGTTGGGAGGCAACCCAATTTTATTTTTGTTTTTGCTTTTTAGGATTTTTTTTGCAACGAATAATTCATCTAGCTCTGGGATAGCTTATGGTGATAATTGATTTGATCTAGCTGAAAAACAGAAACGTTTGCACCCAGGAGCGCGATAAAATACTGATTCCTTTTGAAGAAGATTAATAAACAAATTTTTGTTGTCCTAACTTTTTAGAATTTTTGGAGTTACATAAGTATTCGAAATATCCACATTGCTACAGACTGTTCTGTTTTTGACAGATTCTTTTTCTATGTGTTGTTTGCTTATTTTGATGAATCTATGGCTAGTATCGAGGGGTATGAACCATGGAAAAGTTGGAATACAGTAGATATTACACCAATATAAATAAAGAATGAGTTCTCAATAGTACCAAAAGTGGTGATTTATTTTCTTATACTAACGGAGCTTATGAGATTTTCTGTTGAGTTTTGTGTTGTGAAGTTTTCAAGTTTTGGGTAAGGATTTGATGGACTATGGAATAAGTTGTGGCAAGAGCCTAAGCTTGGGGATGCCCAAGGCACCCCAAGGTAATATTCAAGGACAACCAAGAGCCTAAGATTGGGGATGCCGCGGAAGGCATCCCCTCTTTCGTCTTCGTCTATCGGTAACTTTACTTGAGGCTATATTTTTATTCACCACATGATATGTGTTTTGCTTGGAGCGTCTTGTATGATTTGAGTCTTTGCTTTTAGTTTGACACAATCATCCTTGTTGTACACATCTTTTGAGAGAGACACACATGAATCATGATTTATCAGAATACTCTGTGTGCTTCACTTATATCTTTTGAGCTATGCAATTTTGCTCTAGTGCTTCACTTATATATTTTTAGAACACGGCGGTGGCTTTATTTTATAGAAATTGATGAACTCTTGTGCTCCACTTATATTATTTTGAGAGTCTCTAAACAGCATGGTAATTTGCTTTGGTTATATCTTTAGTCCTAATACGATAGGCATCCAAGAGGGATATAATAAAAAAATCATATAAAGTGCATTGAATACTATGAGAAGTTTGATTCCTTATGGTTGTTTTGAGATATGAAGATGGTGATATTAGAGTCATGCTAGTGATTAGTTGTGAATTCGATAAATACTTGTGTTGAGGTTTGTGAGTCCTGTAGCATGCACATATGGTGAACTATTATGTAACTAAGTTGGAGCATGCGATATTTTTTGATTGTCTTCCTTATGAGTGGCGGTCAGGGACGAGCGATGGTCTTTTCCTACCAATCTATCCCCCTAAGAGCATGCACGTTGTACTTTTTCGATGACTAATAGATTTTTGCAATAAGTATGTGAGTTCTTTATGACTAATGTTGAGTCCATGGATTATACGCACTCTCACCCTTCCATCATTGCTAGCCTCTCTTGTGCTGCGCAACTTTCGCCGGTACCATAAACCCATCATATAACTTCCTCAAAACAGCCACCATACCTACCTATTATGGCATTTCCATAGCCATTCCAAGATATATTGCCATGTAACTTTCCACAGTTCTATTTATTATGACACTCGTTATCATTGTCATATTGCTTTCCATGATCATGTAGTTGACATCGTATTTGTGGCAAAGCCATCGTTCATACTCTTGATTTATTGCACATCCTAGTACACCGTCAAAGGCATTCATATAGAGTCATATTTTGTTCTAGTATCGAGTTGTAATTCTTGAGTTGTAAGTAAATAAAAGTGTGATGATCTTCATTATTAGAGCATTGTCCCATGTGAGGAAATAAAAAAGAGAGAGAAAGGCCAAAAAAGAGAGTGGCCCAAAAATGAGAGAAAAAGAGAGAAGGAGCAATGTTACTATCCTTGTTCCACACTTGTGCTTCAAAGTAGCAGCATGATAGAGAGTCTCCTATTTTGTCACTTTCATATACTAGTGGGAATTTTTCATTATAGAACTTGTTGGATTCAGGGCTCCGCATACCCTTGAGAGGTTCAAACACTAGGGTGCGTACGAAGAACTCCTACTCCCTGGCTTCCCGGCCCAACAATTCCACAGCTAGACTCGACGAACCCAAAGAACGAGAGACACATAGATTTATCCTGGTTTGGGCCACCTTGCAATGTAATACCCTACTCCAGCTGTGTGGTGGATTGCCTCGAGGGGCTGAGGATGAACTAGTACAGAGGATGAACAGCCTCAGGAGGTCAGGTGTTCTTGAGCTTGATGAGTTGGTGGGTGTGGGGATGGTCTGAATGATCCCCTCTTGATCCCCTCGCCATGTGGTGGCTAGGTCCTATTTATAGTGGCCTTGGTCCTCTTCCCAAATGTTGGCAGGAAGGGATCCCACAATGGCTAATTTCGAAGGGAGACAACTAGTACAAGTTATCCTAACAAAAGTAGTATTCGCCTGCAAAAGGCTCTGGTGGTGACGCTGTCGTGGGCTCCGCGATGACCTCCGTCCTGCCGTCCTGGCGGTCTTGGTCTTGTTGCACCAATATGGAAACCTTTGCTTGATTCCTCGGGACTCCGCGCCTGTGCTTGCCTCCTTAGCACCAAGGGGGAAATTGGTACACCGCGCGCGTTGGCGCCCGTCTGGCCTTAGTCGTCATGGCTCGCGACATGTGAACCTCGCGAGGTGCACCTTGCCTTGATATCTCCGCTCCTTGGGAGCCAGCCTAGTGAGGCCGCCCCCCAGGGAGGTCTTGGTGTTGTCCGCCTCGCGAGGCTTGGCCCCTCGCGAGGGTCTTGTGTTGTAGCTGCCGATCTGGGCCATACAGGGCCGTTGATGGAGCCACGCCACGGGCCGCAGGCAGGCAAGTCTGGGCACCCCCGGTCCCAGAACGCCGACAGTAGCCCCCCGGGCCCAAGGCGCGCTCGAACTTGGCTTCGAGGCGAATCCAAAGGGCAAGTGCGGAGCATCGCGGACCCCAACCGCCTGCGGCCTCAGTCGACGCGTGGCGATTGCTGGGACGTGGGCGTCTCCGCTTCCCCACGCTACCTCGGCAACCGTCTGACTTGATGAGACGTCGCTGCATGCAGAGGGAAAATCATCATTACGTGCGATCGTGGTGACAGGCGGTTGGCCTCCTCTTGGGTATAAATGAGGGAAGGGGCGGAGCCCGTCTTGCTCATCTCTGTCTTCTCGCAGTCCACTTCTTCTTCTTCCTCTTGGTCCCTCCATCTTGCTAGCTTGTTGAGAGATCCATGGCGCCGATCAGGAGGTTTTCGGTGGCAGAGAAGGGAAACACCCCCCTCATGGAGCCTGAGCTGCTTCCACCGAAGAAGAGGTCCAGATACCCTCACAATGTCGGGGCGAGGCAGGAGGTGACGCGGCCCTGGTACGAGCGGCCACCCCTGGCTTCCCACTTCCTCTATATGCTCAGGCACCAGACTTAGGAGTGTGTGGCAGCGTCCCACGCCGCATGAGCCACGGGGACCAGGTTGGGGCTGTGCGGCCGTCCGTCTTGAGAACCCACGCCGAGGCCTCCTCGCGTGAGTTCGTGCTGTGGGCGGTGATGCCTTCGCACACGTGGATCCGGTTCCCGCAGTTCTTTGCCGAAGAGATGCCGCCGAGGGGGCCGCTCAAGCTGTGGCTGCAGCATGCTGGATACTGCAGTCTAGCCACAAGAGCGGAGGTTCAGGTCATCTCCCCCGGGAAGAGCTTCCTGACTCGGGGGTGGGGCGAGGTCGCCCGCGCTTGCCGCGCGGAGGGGGCCCTTGCCATCCATTTCGAGTATGACGGCGCCTCCACATTATTCTTCAAGGTCTTCGACAAGGAAGGCCGCCGCCTGGAGTGCTGCCCCGGGGGAGACCGTCAACAAGGAGAGGCGAAGGGCGCAGCACCTGCCGTGGGTCATGCCAATGGCTCCTCCAGCAGCAGCGATGACTTCTGGGAGTCCAGCGACTCTCCTGAGCCTAGCGAGTCTCTGGAGTCGAGCGACGAAAGCTACATGCCCCGAGCTCCCGCCGTGCCAGCAGTGCCGCAGCAGCCTCCGCCCGGCGCCGATGGTGATCTGGATGGAGTTGGCGCCGGCCTCACGTGGCCCACTGTTGATGATGCCGTCGGTGTCAATGCCCGTAGCCGGGGCTTCTTGAGGCTATTCTTCTTTTGTTTCCTGCGAGGAATCGAGACGAACCCCGAGGGGGCATGTAAAGAACCTGCAATGCTTTTGTTCCATCGCTTATTACTCTTAACATGAGATTGTGGCTGCGTATCTTGCTTAGGCATTACTCCTCCTTTTCGTTCTTGCGGTAGCTTTAGCACTCTATGTCGTTAGGTCCCAGTCTCCAGGTAGGCTCCAGCCGTCGCTGGTATGCCAGGTCACGATGTCGTGGTCAAGGCCAGGAGGTGAGTGGCCCGTGGTCCAGTAAGAGCTCCCGAGGCGCGATGCTCAGGAGGTCCCCCTTGGCGTGCAAGAAGCTCCCTGGAGGCCGAAAAGGAAAGTAGCACTATGATACGTCTCCAACATATCTATAATTTTTTATTGTTCCATGTTGTTATATTACCAATCTTGGATGTTTTATAATCATTTTATATAATTTTTGGTAGTAACCTATTGACATAGTGCCAAGTGCCAGTTACCTTTTTTCCATGTTTTTTACATCACAGAAAATCAATATCAGACGGAGTCCAAATGCCACAAAACATTACGAGGATTTTTAATGGACCAGAGGGAACATGTTGGGCCCTTGTTGCACCTGGGGGAGTCCCGAGGAGGGGACAACCCACCAGGGAATGCCGGGAGGCCCAGGCGCGCCCTGGTGGGTTGTGCCTACCTCAGGTGCCCCCCGGACCGCCTCTTTGCTCTATAAATACCCCAATATTTCCAGAACCCTAGCGAAGTCGACGAAATATTCATCCAGCCTCCGCAGAGTCCAGAACCACTAGATTCAATCTAGACACCATCTCGGATGGGGTTTGATACGTCTCCAACGAATCTATAATTTTTGATTGCTCCATTCTATATTATGTACTGTTTTGGACATTATTGGGCTTTATTATCCACTTTTATATTATTTTTGGGACTAACTATTAACCGGAGGCCCAGCCTAGAATTGTTGTTTTTTGCCTATTTTAGGATTTCAAAGAAAATGAATATCAAATGGAGTCCAAACGGAATGAAACCTTTGGGAATGTGATTTTCCAACGAACAAGATCCAGGAGACTTGGACCATATGTCAAGACACAAAAGAGGAGGCCACGAAGTAGGGGCGCGCCTACCCCCCCAGGCGCACCCTCCACCCTCGTGCTCCTTCCTCCTATATATACCTACGTATCCCCAAACAATCAGAAACGGAGCCAAAAACCTAATTCCACCGCCGCAACTTTCTGTATCCACGAGATCATATCTTGGGGCCTGTTCCGGAGCTCCGCCGGAGGGGGCATTGATCACGGAGGGCTTCTACATCATCACCATAGCCCCTCCGATGAAGTGTGAGTAGTTTACCTCAGACCTACGGGGCCATAGTTATTAGCTAGATGGCTTCTTCTCTCTTTTTGGATCTCAATACAATGTTCTCCCCTCTCTTGTGGAGAACTATTCAATGTAATCTTCTTTTTGCGGTGTGTTTGTTGAGACCGATGAATTGTGGGTTTATGATCAAGTCTATCTATGAACAATATTTGAATCTTCTCTGAATTCCTTTATGTATGATTGGTTATCCTTGCAAGTCTCTTCGAATTATCATTTTGGTTTGGCCTACTAGATTGATCTTTCTTGCAATGGGAGAAGTGCTTAGCTTTGGGTTCAATCTTGCGGTGTCCTTTCCCAGTGACAGTAGGGGCAGCAAGGCACGTATTGTATTGTTGCCATCGAGGATAACAAGATGGGTTTTCATCATATTGCATGAGTTTATCCCTCTACATCATGTCATCTTGCTTAAGGCGTTACTCTGTTTTTAACTTAATACTCTAGATGCATGCTGGATAGCGGTCGATGAGTGGAGTAATAGTAGTAGATGCAGGCAGGAGTCGGTCTACTTGTCTCAGACGTGATGCCTATATACATGATCATGCCTAGATATTCTCATAACTATGCTCAATTCTGTAAATTGCTCAACAGTAATTTGTTCACCCACCGTAGAATACTTATGCTCTCGAGAGAAGCCACTAGTGAAACCTATGGCCCCTGGGTCTATATTTATCATATTAATATCCTATTACTTAGTTATTTCCTTTGTTTTTTACTTTGCCTTTATTTTACTTTGCATCTTTATCAACAAAAATACCAAAAATATTATCTTATCATATCTATCAGATCTCACTCTCGTAAGTGGCCGTGTAGGGATTGACAACCCCTATTCGCGTTGCTTGCGAGGATTTATTTGTTTTGTGCAGGTACGAGGGACTCGCGCGTAGCCTCCTACTGGATTGATACCTTGGTTCTCAAAAATTGAGGGAAATACTTACGCTACTTTGGTGCAGCATCCCTTCCTCTTCGGGGAAAACCAACACAGTGCTCAAGAGGTAGCAAGAAGGATTTCTGGCGCCGTTGCCGGGGAGGTCTATGCAAAAGTCAACATACCAAGTACGCATCACATACCCTTATCTCCCGCATTACATTATTTGCCATTTGTCTCCCGTTTTCCTCTCCCCCACTTCACCCTTGCCGTTTTATTCGCCCTCTCTCTCTATCCTCCTTCTCTTTCTCTATTTTCCTCTTTTTGCCCGCTTGTTTTTTGTTTGCTTGTGTGTTAGTTCGTTTGCTTGTCGTTATGGCTAGTCCTTTACCTTCTGCCTCTATGTTTGAAATTGGGGAAATTATTGTTGATATGGACAATAATAATATCATGAAAAATTATGATACTCCTGCTAAAGAGCCACCCATCTTACATACAAAAAATTTCCGTGTTGGTAGTGGTAATATTATTGGAAAAGGAGTTATTCAAGATTTCTTTACTTGTGTCGGTGCTTTACCTTCTATGGGTAGTTCTATTCTTCATAGAACTAGTAGTCTTGCGGACGCTATTTCCATGCTTGTAGTTGAACTTGAAAGACAATTCATGCACATGCATCCTTGCATACAAAGGATTTTCCTGGAATTTTCTAATATTGAGCATTCTTCTGTTAAGCGTGCCGCTACTATCTTTTTGGCTCATGAGTTTAGATTCATAATAAAAGAGGCCAAAGAAATCTTTGCACATTATAGGGTGGATTCTTGCCGTCCTCCCATAGAGGCTATCCTCTTTGATCAAGAAGAAATAATGCATTTTCAATCTCTAGACTATGTTGCTTTCAATGAAAATCTTAGAAAAAGGGTTACTACCAATGTTTTAGTTGATAGAATTTCTGAACTTAATGATGATTTGGCTATTCAAAATAATGAACTAGGATATTCTCTTGAATATAGGCTCACAAAGTTCTGTCAAAATAATGCTTATAATGATGAATTGGTTGTGCACTATGAAGGAGGAACTTATACCTCCCAAGGTTGATCTTGGGGACTTTTGTCCCATTAAATTTAGCCCTTTCGATTAATTTTGCTTGCCTCAAAGAAAACTTTCTTCCGAACATAGAGAATATGAAATGAGTTTTAATAATCTATCTTACTATTATGGCAATACCTAGATCTATCCTTGCTTGTTATGCCTAGCTAGGGGCGTTAAACGATAGCGCTTGTTGGGAGGCAAGCCAATTTTATTTTTATTCCTTTTTTTTGCTCCTGTTTAGTAATAAATAATTTATCTAGCCTCTGTTTTGGTTGTGTTTTTTGTGTTTAATTAGTGTTTGTGCCAAGTAGAACCGTTGGCAAGACTTGGGGAAAGCCTTGTTACACTTGCTGTAAAAAACAGAAACTTTAGCGCTCACGAGAACTGATGCCATTTTTATTTGGAAAGTGATATTTCGTTAATTATTGTTGAAGATTATTAACAGATAAATTACTCATGTCCAGCAATTTATTTTAGAATTTTTGGGGTTCCAGATCTTGCGCTAGCTACAGATTACTACAGAATGTTCTGTTTTTGACAGATTCTGTTTTTCGTGTGTTGTTTGCTTATTTTGATGAATCTATGGCTCGCAAAATAGTTTATAAACCATAAGAAGTTGGAATACAGTAGGTATAACACAAATATAAATAAAGAATGAGTTCATTGCAGTACCTTGAAGTGGTCTTTTGTTTTCTTTCGCTAACGGAGCTCACGAGATTTTCTACTTTAAGTTTTGTGTTGTGAAGTTTTCAAGTTTTGGGTAAAGATTTGATGGATTATGGAACAAGGAGTGGCAAGAGCCTAATCTTGGGGATTCCCATGTCACCCCCAAGATAATCTAAGGACACCTAAAATCCAAAGCTTGGGGATGCCCCGGAAGACATCCCCTCTTTCGTCTACTTCTATCGGTAACTTCACTTGGAGCTATATTTTTATTCGCCACATGATATGTGTTTTGCTTGGAGCGTCTTGTATGATTTGAGTCTTTACTTTTTAGTTTACCACAATCATCCTTGCTGTACACACCTTTTGAGAGAGCCATACATGATTTGGAATTTGCTAGAATACTCTATGTGCTTCGCTTATATCTTTTGAGTTATATAGTTTTGCTCTAGTACTTCACTTATATCTTTTAGAGCACGGTGGTGGATTTGTTTTATAGAAACTATTGATCTCTCATGCTTCACTTAGATTACTTTGAGAGTCTTAAATAGCATGGTAATTTGCTTAAAATCCTAATATGCTAGGTATTCAAGATTAACAATATTTTCTTATGAGTGTTTTGAATACTAAGAAAAGTTTGATGCTTGATGATTGTTTTGAGATATGGAGGTAATAATATCAAAGTCGTGCTAGTTGAGTAGTTGTGAAATTGAGAAATGCTTGTGTTGAAGTTTGCAAGTCCCGTAGCATGCACGTATGGTAAATGTTATGTAACAAATTTGAAACATGAGGTGTTATTTGATTGTCCTCCTTATTAGTGGCGGTCGGGGGCGAGTGATGGTCTTTTCCTACCAATCTATCCCCCTAGGAGCATGCACGTAGTGCCGAGGTTTTTGATGACTTGTAGATTTTTGCAATAAGTATGTGAGTTCTTTATGACTAATGTTGAGTCCATGGATTATACGCACTCTCACCCATCCATCCTTGCTAGCCTCTTTGGTATCGTGCATTGCCCTTGCTCACATTGAGAGTTGGCGCAAACTTCGCTGGTGCATCCAAACCCCGTGATATGATACGCTCTTTCACACATAAACCTCCTTATATCTTCCTCAAAAGAGCCACCATACCTACCTATTATGGCATTTCCATAGCCATTTCGCGATATATTGCCATGCAACTTTCCACCATTCTGTTTATCATGACACATTCATTATTGTCGTATTGCTTAGCATGATCATGTAGTTGACATAGTATTTGTGGCAAAGCCACCATTCATCATTCTTTCATACATGTCACTCCTGGTCCATTGCATATCCCGGTACACCGCCGGAGGCATTCATATAGAGTCATCTTTTGTTCTAGTATCGAGTTGTAAATAAATAGAAGTGTGATGATCATCATTTTCTAGAGCATTGTCCCAAGTGAGGAATTATAAAAAAAGAGAAAGGCCATAAAAAGAGAAAGGCCATAAAGAAAAAAAAGGCCATAAAAAAAGAGAAGGCCCAAAAAATGAGAGAAAGAGAGAGAAGGGACAATGTTACTATCCTTTGCCACACTTGTGCTTCAAAGTAGCACCATAATCTTCATGATAGAGAGTCTCTTGTTTTGTCACTTTGATATACTAGTGGGAATTTTCATTATAGAACTTGGCTTGTATATTCCAACAATGGGCCTCCTCAAGTGCCCTAGGTCTTCATGAGCAAGAAAGTTGGATGCACACCCACTTAGTTTCTTTTGTTGAGCTTTCATACATTTATAGCTCTAGTGCATCCGTTGCATGGCAATCCCTACTCCTTGCATCAACATAAATCGGTGGGCATCTCCATAGCCCATTGATTAGCCTCGTTGATGTGAGACTTTCTCCTTTTTGTCTTCTCCACATAACCCCCCTCGTTATATTCTATTCCACCCATAATGCTATGTCCATGGCTCGCGCTCATATATTGCGTGAAAGCTTATAGGTTTGAGATTACTAAAGTATGAAACAATTGTTTGGCTTGTCATCAGGGTTGTGCATGATGAGAGCATTCTTGTGTGACGAAAATGGAGCATGACTAAACTATATGATTTTGTAGGGATGAACTTTCTTTGGCCATGTTATTTTGAGAAGACATAATTGCTTAGTTAGTATCCTTGAAGTATTATTATTTCTATGTCAATATGAACTTTTGTCTTGAATCTTTCAGATCTGAATATTCATACCACAATTAAGAAGAATTACATTAAAATTATGCCACGTAACACTCAGCATCAAAAATTCTGTTTTTATCATTTACCTACTCGAGGACGAGCAGGAATTAAGCTTGGGGATGCTTGATACATCTCCAACGTATCTATAAGTTTTGATTGCTCCATGCTATGTTATCTACTATTTTGGACATTATTGGGCTTTATTATCCACTTTTATATTATTTTTGGGACTAACCTATTAACCGGAGGCCCAGTCCAGAATTGCTGTTTTTTGCCTGTTTTAGGGTTTCGAAGAAAAAGAATATCAAACGGAGTCCAAACGCAATGAAACCTTCGCGAACGTGATTTTCTCAACGAACAAGACCCAGGAGACTTGGACCCTACGTCAAGACACAAAAGAGGAGGCCACGAGGTAGGGG
>NC_041388.1:410346044-410378666 GCF_002162155.2 Triticum dicoccoides | reverse complement strand
CGCGCCCTCCACCCACGTGGGCCCCATGTTGCTCCACCGACGTACTCCTTCCTCCTATATATACCTATGTACCCCCAAATGATTAGAAACGGAGCCAAAAACCTAATTCCACCGCCGCAACTTTCTGTATCCACGAGATCCCATCTTGGGGCCTGTTCCGAAGCTCCACTGGAGGGGGCATCGATCACGGAGGGCTTCTACATCATCACCATAGCCCCTCCGATGAAGTGTGAGTAGTTTACCTCAGACCTATGGGTCCATAGTTATTAGCTATATGGCTTCTTCTCTCTTTTTGGATCTCAATACAATGTTCTCCCCCTCTCTTGTGGAGAACTATTCGATGTAATCTTCTTTTTGCGGAGTGTTTGTTGAGACCGATGAATTGTGGGTTTATGATCAAGTCTATCTATGAACAATATTTGAATCTTCTCTGAATTCCTTTATGTATGATTGGCTATCCTTGCAAGTCTCTTCGAATTATCATTTTGGTTTGGCCTACTAGATTGATCTTTCTTGCAATGGGAGAAGTGCTTAGCTTTGGGTTCAATCTTGCGGTGTCCTTTCCCAGTGACAGTAGGGGCAGCAAGGCACGTATTGTATTGTTGCCATCGAGGATAACAAGATGGGTTTTCATCATATTGCATGAGTTTATCCCTCTACATCATGTCATCTTGCTTAAGGCGTTACTCTGTTTTTAACTTAATACTCTAGATGCATGCTGGATAGCGGTCGATGAGTGGAGTAATAGTAGTAGATGCAGGCAGGAGTCGGTCTACTTGTCTCGGACATGATGCCTATATACATGATCGTGCCTAGATATTCTCATAACTATGCTCAATTCTGTCAATTGCTCAACAGTAATTTGTTCACCCACCGTAGAATACTTATGCTCTCGAGAGAAGCCACTAGTGAAACCTATGCCCCCCGGGTCTATCTTTATCATATTAATCTCCTATTACTTAGTTATTTCCTTTGTTTTTTACTTTGCCTTTATTTTACTTTGCATCTTTATCACAAAAATACCAAAAATATTATCTTATCATATCTATCAGATCTCACTCTCGTAAGTGGACGTGCAGGGATTGACAACCCCTATTCGCGTTGGTTGCGAGGATTTCTTGGTTTTGTGTAGGTACGAGGGACTCGCGCGTAGCCTCCTACTGGATTGATACCTTGGTTCTCAAAAACTGGGGGAAATACTTACGCTACTTTGCTGCATCATCCCTTCCTCTTTGGGGAAAACCAACGCAGTGCTCAAGAGGTACCAGGGTTCACCACCTCCATTGGTGCCTCTCCGATGATGCCTGAGTAGTTCTTTGTAGACCTTCGGGTCCGTAGTTAGTAGCTAGATGGCTTCATCTCTCTCTCTTGATTCTCAATACAATGGTCTCTTGGAGATCCATATGATGTAACTCTTTTGTGGTTTGTTTGTTGGGATCGATGAACTTTGAGTTTATGATCGGATCTATCTTTTTATATATATGAAAGTTATTTGAGTTTCTTTGATCTCGTATATGCATGTTTGTTATAGCCTCGTATTTCTTCTCCGATATTTGGGTTTTGTTTGGCCAACTTGATCTATTTATCTTGCAATGGGAAGAGGTGCTTTGTAGTGGGTTCGATCTTACAGTGCTTGATCCCAGTGATAGAGAGGGAAACGACATGTATGTATCATTGCTACTAAGGACAAAACAATGGGGTCTATCTCTACATAAATAGATCTTGTCTACATGATTTCATCGTTCTTATTACACTGCTCCATTTCACCATGAACTTAATACACTAGATGCATGGTGGATAGCTGTCGATGTGTGGAGTAATAGTAGTAGATGCAGGCAGGAGTCGGTCTACTAATCTTGTACGTGATGCCTATATAATGATCATTGTCTGGTTATCGTCATAATTATTTGAGGTCCTGTCAATTTCCCAATAGTAATTTGTTCACCCACCGCTTTGCTATTTTTCTCGAGAGAAGCCACTAGTGAAACCTACGGCCCCGGGTCTCTTTCTCATATTATTTTCCTTTGCGATCTATTTTTATTTGCTTTTATTTTCAGATCTATTAATCCAAAAATCCAAAAATACCTTGCTGCAATTTATTTTATTTGGTGTTCGATCTATCAATATTTACAACTCTCTCACGTCCGTTTGCCAATTTCTGGCACTGTTACCCGAAAGAGATTGACAACCCCTTTAATACGTCGGGTTACTAGGATTTGTTATCTGCGTGCAGGGGCTGTTTACGTTGTGTTGCTTGGTTTTCCTACCAGTTTGATAACCTTGGTTTCATATCTGAGGGAAATGACTACCGCCGCTGTGCTGCATCATCCCTTCCTCTTTGGGGAAATAATGACGTAGCTTCAAGATACATCAAAAGGAATTTCTGGCGCCGTTGCTGGGGAGGATCTTCAACATATACCAGGTTCTAATCACAAATCTCATCTCCTCGCATTTTACATTATTTCCCATTTGCCTCTCGTTTTCCCCTCCCCCAATTCACAAAAATTTGCCATTTTATTCGCCTCTCCTTTTTCGTTTGCCGTTTTCTTGCCGGATCTGTTTTTGAGTGCGATCTTGTTGTGTAGTCATCATGACTCAAGAGAATACCAAGTTATGTGATTTCTCAAATACCAATAACAATTATTTCATCAGCACTCCGCTTGCTCCTCCTGCCACTAGTGCGGAGACTTGTGATATTAATACTGCTTTGTTGAATCTTGTTATGAAAGACCAATTTTCCGGTACTCCTAATGAGGATGCCACGTCTCATCTTAATACCTTCGTGGAATTATGCGATATGCAAAATAAAAAGATGTGGACAATGATGTGGTCAAGATGAAATTATTTCCGTTTTCCTTGCATGATTCTGCAAAATTTTGGTTCTCTTCTTTGCCTCACAATAGTATTAATTCTTGGAATAAGTGCAAAGATGCCTTTATCACTAAGTATTTTACTCCCACAAAAATTATTTCCCTTAGAACCCAGATCATGAATTGCAAGTAACTTGAACATGATCATGTTGCACAATCTTGGAAAAGGATGAAAATGACGCTAAGGAATTGCCCAACTCATGGGTTAAATCTTTGGATGATCATACAAAAAATTTATGCGGGGTTGAATATTGTTTCTCGTAATCTTTTAGATTTCGCCGCGGGTGGTACTTTTATGGAAAGTACTATGGGTGAAGCCACCAAATTGCTTGATAATATTATGGCAAATTATTCGCAATGGCATACCGAAAGAGCTCCTACTAGTAAAAAAGTTAATTCGATTGAAGAAATTTCTTCTTTGGGTGAAAAACTTGATGCTCTTGTGAAATTGGTTGCTAGTATAAGTTCTCCTATTGATCTTAATGGTATGCTTTTGTCTACTTTGATTGAGCAAAATAGTGATGCCATAGATGTGAATTTTATATCTCGAAATAATTTCAACAACAATGCTTATAGAGGTAATTTTAATCATAAGCCTTTTCCTAGTAATTCCTCTAATAATGATGGTAATTCCTATGAAAATAAATCTTATAATAATAATAGGAACACCTCTGATCTTGCGAATCATATTAAAGAATTTATCAACACTCAAAAAGCTTTCAACACTTCCATAGAAGAAAAGTTCAGTAAGATTGATGATTTGTCTAGAAGTTTTGATATAATTGCTCATGATGTGGAAAATCTCAAGATGAAAATTCTTGTGCCTAAATTAGATGAATCAATTAAAGCTCTTTATGCTTCTATGGATGAAAGTAAGAAAAGAACCGCTATGCTTAGAGCTAAAAGAGGATTTTTAGAAAAAGCTTTTTCTAGTGATTTCTTTCACAAAAGTGATGAAGATCTAAAAATGATTGGTGTTTCTTTTATTAATTACTTGTTAGTAAATTTAATATTGATGAAAAAGGGACTAGAGAAGAGTCAACTTTGGTAGAAGGCGTCCCAATATTTCGAAGGGTGAAAATCTTGTTGAGAAAATTGATGAAAGTGGGTTTGGAGAGGTCAAAACTTTAGCTAGTGATGTGCCCACTCTTTTGGATTAAAAAGACTTTAATTATGATATTTGATCTTTGATTGATTGTATTTCTTTGTTGCAATCCATTATAAATTCACCCCATGCTTATGAACAAAATAAAGCTTTTACTAAACATATTGTTGATGCTATGATGAAAGCTTTTGAACAAAAATTGGAATTAGAAGTTTCAATTCCTAGAAAATTGCATGATGAATGGGAACCTACTATCAAAGTCAAGATTAAAAATTATGAGTGTTCTGCTTTTTGTGACTTGCGTGCTAGTGTTTCTACAATTCCGAAATCTTTGTGTGATGTGCTTGGTCTTACTAATCTTGAAGAATGTTCTTTGAATTTGCACTTGGCGGATTCTAATATTAAAAAGCCTATGGGAATAATTAATGATGTTCTTATTCTTGCAAATAGGAATTATGTTCCCATAGATTTTATTGTTCTTGATATTGATTGCAATCCATCTTGTCCAATTATTCTTGGTAGACCATTTTTACACACTATTGGTGTCGTGATTGATATGAAAGAAGCCAATATTAAGTTCCAATTTCCTTTGAGGAAGGGTATGGAACAATTTCCTAGAACTAGAATTAAGCCACCTTATGAATCAATCATGAGGGCATCTTATGGATCTCGAACCAAAGATGACAAAACTTAGATCCTTGCCTTATGCCTAGCTAAGGGCATAAAACTATAGCGCTTGTCGGGAGGCAACCCAATGAATAAATTTTATTTTTGCTTTTTGCTTCCTGTTTTTGTGTGATGACACAATTATGCTACTGTTATAATTGTGTTTTTTATGCTTTAATTAGTGTTTGTGCCAAGTAAAGCCTTTAGGATTTTCTTAGGTGATAGTTGTTTGATCTTGCTGAAAAAATAGAACTTTTGCGCTCACGAAATTAATTTTCATTTTTCCCAAAGGGTGATAAAATACCCATTCCACTTGAAGTAGATCATTATACAAATTGCTCAGGCTGTCTTAATTTTTCAGAATTTTGGGAGTTACAGAAGTATTCGGAATAGTCAGATTGCTACACACAGTTATGTTTTGACAGATTCTATTTTCTTTGTGTTGTGTGCTTATTTTGATGGCTCTATGGTTTTCTTTGATGAGTTTTTGCCATAGAAAAGTTGGAATACAGTAGATATAATACAAGAAAAAAATATGAATTGGTTTGATATAGTACTTATAGTAGTGATTTATTATTCTTATACTAACGGATCTCACGAAGGTTTTGTTGAGTTTTGTGAGATTGAAGTTTTCAAGTTTTGGGTTATCTTACGATGGATGAAGGCAGGGTCCATCTGTCGCTGGTATGCCAGGTCGCGATGTCGTGGTCAAGGCCAGGAGGTGAGCGGCCTGAGGTCCGGTAAGAGCTCCCGAGGCGCGATGCTCAGGAGGTCCCCCTTGGCGCGCAAGCAGCTCCCTGGAGGCCGAAAGGGAAAGTAGCACTGTGATACATCTCCAATGTATCTATAATTTTTGATTGTTCCATGTTGTTATATTATCAATCTTGGATGTTCTGTAATCATTTTATAGTCATTTTATATCATTTTTTGGTACTAACCTTTTGACATAGTGCCAAGTGCCAGTTCCTGTTTTTTCCGTGTTTTTTACATCGCAGAAAATCAATATCAGACAGAGTCCAAATGCCATGAAACTTGACGGAGATTTTTGATGGACCACAAGGAACATGTTGGGCCCTGGTTGCACCTAGGGGGAGTCCCGAGGAGGGGACAACCCACCAGGGCGTGCCAGGAGGCCCAGGCGTGCCCTAGTGGGTCGTGCCCACCTCGGGTGCCCCCTGGGCCACCTCTTTGCTCTATAAATACCCCAATATTTCCAGAACCCTAGGGGAGTTGACGAAATATTCATCCAGCCGACGTAGAGTCCAGAACCACCAGATGCAATCTAGACACCATCTCAGATGGAGTTCACCACCTCCATTGGTGCCTCTCTGATGATGCGTGAGTAGTTCTTTGTAGACCTTCAGGTCCGTAGTTAGTATCTAGATGGCTTCATCTCTCTCTCTCTCTCTCTTGATTCTCAATACAATGGTCTCTTGGAGATCCATATGATGTAACTCTTTTGTGGTTTGTTTGTTGGGATCAATGAACTTTGAGTTTATGATCAGATCTATCTTTTTATATCCATGAAAGTTATTTGAGTTTCTTTGATCTCTTATATGCATGATTGCTTATAGCCTCGTATTTCTTCTTCGATATTTGGGTTTTGTTTGTCCAACTTGATATATTTATCTTGCAATGGGAAGAGGTGCTTTGTAGTGGGTTCGATCTTATGGTGCTTGATCCCAGTGACAGAAAGGGAAACAACACGTATGAATCATTCCTACTAAGGATAAAACGATGGGGTCTATCTCTACATAGATAGATATTGTCTACATCTTGTCACCGTTCTTATTGCATTACTCCGTTTCTCCATGAACTTAATACACTAGATGAATGCTGGATAGCGGTCGATGTGTGGAGTAATAGTAGTAGATGCAGGCAGGAGTCGGTCTACTAATCTTGGACGTGATGCCTATATAATGATCATTGTCTGGATATCATCATAATTATTTGAGGTTCTATCAATTTCCCAACGGTAATTTGTTCACCCACCGCTTTGCTATTTTTCTCGAGAGAAGCCACTAGTGAAACCTACGGCCCCCGGGTCTCTTTCTCATATTATTTGCCTTTGCGATCTATTTTTATTTGCTTTTATTTTCAGATCTATTAATCCGAAAATCCAAAAATACCTTACTGTAATTTATTTTATTAGGCGTTCGATCTATTAATATTTACAACTCTCTCACGCCCGTTTGCCAATTTCTGGCACTGTTACCCGAAAGGGATTTACAACCACTTTAACACGTCGGGTTGCGGGGATTTGTTATTTGTGTGCGGGGGATGTTTACGTTGTGTTGCTTGGTTCTTCTACCGGTTCGATAACCTTGGTTTCGTATCTGAGGGAAATACCTACCGCTCTTGTGCTGCATCATCCCTTCCTCTTTGGGGAAATACCGACATAGCTTCAAGCGACATCACACTGCCCGAGCGAGTTTACGAGAGTGGAGGGCTTCGGATAGAGAGATTCGCTTCATTTCGCATGGGTGGCTTATCTTTTGGCAACCCGGTGGTGACTCCTTGCACAACGCCCGATTTGTGCTTCAGTGGTGGTGCTACTAGGTAGGGCCGCGCCGGTCTCCCCTTCCCCCGCTCATCTGAATGTTGTGCATCCTCGGGTCCCGACTCTCGAGCGAGGCTCAGCCGCCGCTGGTATGCCAGGTCGCGATACCGTGGTCAAGTCCAGGGGTGTGGGCTGGAGAGTCGGTAAGAGCTCATGAGGTGCGATGCTCAGGAGTCCCCCCCCCCTTTAACGCCCAAATGAATCACGTAGAAAAAGGGGCGATCGGCGAGGCCACCTGTAGTTGAGCCCCGGAGATTCCTGTGGGTTAGTTTGGGAGAAGAGCAAGACTCATAATCGCACCGCTGTCCTGCCGTTGTTCTTTCCGCAAGAAGATGAAGACACTGAGGATCTGGTGAGGTGACGTGCGCGGAGTGGGCCGTGAACCAGAGGTCGATCGCACAGGTTTATCAGCATTGCAGGGACGGACCCGAGCACAAGCACCGTGCCAGCATGTGAAACCCCCATTGCAGGATGAGCGAGAGGCCGGTCAGCTATGCGGGGAGCCACGAAGAGCGTCAGGCAGGTAGGTGATAACATAAATAATCTCATGGGAGAAGGTAAAGCTAGTCCAAATAGATGCAAGAATGATCTATGCCACTGGGATGGACCCATGCGAATTGGGGATGATGCAGCCCGAGGGGCGCCCCCAACAAGGTAAACTAAAGGTGCAAAAAAGATAGGCGCCGCAGGGACAGGCCCATGCGACATGGGGATGATGCAGCCCGAGGAGCACCCCCAACTGAATAAACTAGAAAATGTCACCTGGTGTCGTTGTTGGAGAGATGGTGAAGTAGCTGAAGATGCGCCCTGAAGAGGTTGCTCCTCATGAGCCGCCTTGGCCTTGAACCTCGGGAGGCTTTGGACCATTGCTACCTCCGCCAGGACCACGTGGTACCTAGCCTCCTGAGCAGCCACGATGCTTTGCAGGCGACGCTCGAAGGCGGCAGCCGTGTTCGGCAAGCCAAAGGGCATGCAAACGTAACTGTGAGGTGGGCCCTCACACCGACCAGCATGCGAAGGCCAGAAGTGTTGCTGAGCTGTGGCTCCGTTGTGCCCGGGGATGTTGACGCAGACGCACAGCTCGTCGTCCTTGTCGGGACAAGGAGCTGCGCCAGATGGTGGGCGGTGGTTGCTACGCATGGCTCTTGCCTCTTGAAGCTCCTCAGTCGTCTTGGTGATGAACTCCTGAGCACCTGGCACCTTGCGCCTAGTGCCCTTGTGAGCGAAACGTGTAGTGAAGCATGCCTCCACGTGGTGCCCGAGCGCCTACCTAGTGACATTGGCCCGGTCAGAGGCCCTCCAGAAGAGAGCCATCGAGCCCAGCCTGAGGAGGGCGCCGAGCGCGCCTTCCTATGCGAGAGAGGGGGGCGCCCCATCCATGGGTGCTGGTCCTGAGGTGGTGCCGCTGGAGACACCTCTCTCCTAAGGCTCTTGGCGGAGTAGCTGCTTTTTCTTCTTTGGGAGAGCCTCAGGAGGGTAGATGGTGCCTTCATCGTCTTGGTCTTCCACTGCCACAGCCTGGTAGGCGCGCTCGAGGGAGCACACCGCGTCCTTCTCCTCGCAGGCGATGGCGATGATGTCGTGGCTCCCTGGCATCTTGAGGACATAGTGGCCATGGTGGGTCACTTCCATGAACTTAGCCAGGGCCGGATACCCAAGGATGGCATTGTACGAGAGACGGATGTGAGCGACGGCGAAGTCGATGAGCTCGGTGCGGTAGTTGTCGTGCTGGCCGAAGGTGACAGGGAGGCGGACCTGCCCTATCAGGGTGGTCGAGCCATCGATCACTCCTGAGAAAGGTTGGTGGGCTACAGCTGATCATATGGCACTTGGAGGTGGTCGAACGTCTCGATGGAAAGAACATTGAGCCCCGCGCAACCGTCGATGAGGGTCTTAGTGACCAGGACATTGCTGATGACGGGGCGAGCAGAGCATTGGGAGAGCGCCGGCAGTTGCCGCGCACTTGATCTGGTCGGGCGAGCTGAAGGTGATTGTACTTGGACCACCTAAGCGGACGCGTGGCCTCGAGCCTAGGAAGGGCCACGTTCACCTCACGAGCGAACTGCTTGAAGATGCAGTGGGAGGCTGGGGCCTGAGCACCACCCAAGATGCAGGTGATGGCGCGAGGCTCCTGGAAGCCCCCAGCCCCCTCATCTTGGTGGTGGTCGTCATTCCTTCTTGGTGGTGGTAGCAGCGAGGGCAGGCCAGCGTTGCCCTAAGGACGGTCCTCACGAGGCTGGTCTCTCCAGGCAACCTCGCGAGACTGGCCTTGCCAGCGATCCTCACGAGGATGATCGCGCCACTCCTGGCGGGGGCCGCGGTCGTCCAAGGGTAGTCGTCCAATGGAGGTGGTGAACCTCATCCGAGATGGTGTCTAGATTGCATCTGGTGGTTCTCGACTCTGCGTCGGCTGGATAAATATTTCGTCGACTCCTCTAGGGTTTTGGGAATTTTTGGGTATTTATAAAGCAAAGAGGCGGTCCGGGGGCACCCGAGGTGGGCACAACCCACCAAGGCGCGCCTGGGCCTCCTGGCACGCCCTGGTGGGTTTTCCCCTACTCAGGACTCCCCCAGGTGCTACCAGGGCCCCACTTTTTCCTTCTGGTCCATAAAAAATCTCCGTAAAGTTTCATGGCATTTGGACTCCGTCTGATATTGATTTTCTGTGATGTAAAAAACACGAAAAAATAGGAACTGGCACTTGGCACTATGTGAACAGGTTAGTACCAAAAAATGATATAAAGTGACTATAAAATGATTATAAAACATCCAAGATTGATAATATAACAGCATGAAACAATCAAAAATTATAGATGCGTTGGAGACGTATCAGCATCCCCAAGCTTAACTCCTACTTGTCCTCGAGTAGGTAAGTGCTAAAAACAGAATTTTTGATGTGGAGTGCTGTTTAACATGTCATATCATATTCTTTTCTTTATAGCATGGACAATTGGACTTTTTATGTGGTTCAAAGCAATAGTCTAGTGTTGACATAATAATTTAGATACTCAAGCATATCAATAAGCAAACATGTCATTCACAATATTAATGCTAAAATAAGTTATCTCTACAAAATCATACAGTCTTGTCATGCTCTATCTTCTTAACACAAAGTATTTATCATGCACAACCCCGATGACAAGCCGAGCAATTGGTTCATACTTTTTAACGCGCTTCAGCTTTTTCAACTCTTACGCAATACATGAGCGCAAGCTAGGGATATAGCACTATGGGTGGAATAGAGTATGATGATAGGGGTAAATATAAAGAAGACAAAAAGGTAAGAAAGTCTCACATCGATGCGGCTAACCAACGGGCTATGGAGATGCCCATCAATCGATATCAACGTGAGGAGTAGGGATTGCCATGCAACGAATGCACTAAGAGCTATAAGTGTATGAAAGCTCAATATGAAAACTAAGTGGGTGTGCATCTAATCCTATAATGAAAAATTCCCACTAGTATATGAAAGTGACAACTTAGGAGACTCTCCATATGAAAAACACGGTGCTACTTTGAAGCACAAGTGTGGTAAAGGATACTAGCAATAACCCTTCTCTCTTTGTTTATTTCTTTTCTTTTTTATTTTTTTATTTCTTTCCCCTTTTTCTTTTTCTCTCATTGTCCGGAGTCTCATCCCGACTTGTGGGGGAATCATAGTCTCCATCATCCTTTCCTTACTGGGGCACTGCTCTAAAAATGAATAATGATGATCATCACACTTCTTTTTACTTATAACTCAAAAGAAATAAAAATTACAACTCGATACCTATGACAAAATATGACTATATAAATGCCTTTGGCGATGACCTTGCGTAACATGTATGAAAATTGATGAACGGTGGCTGAGCCACAAACACTATGTTAGCTATATGATCATGCAAAGCAATATGACAATAAATGCTCAAGTCATCAAACGAAAACAATGGAAGTTGCATGGCAATATATCTCGGAATGGCCATGGAAAAGCCATAATAGGTAGGTATGGTGGCTGTTTTGAGGAAGATATAATGAGGCTTATGTGTGATAGAGCGTATCATATCACGGGGTTTGGATGCACCTGCGAAGTTTGCACCATGTCTCAATGTTAGAAAGGGCAATGCACGGTACTGTAGAGGCTAGCAAATTGCGAAAAGGTAAGAATTTGTATAATCCATGGACTCACATTAGTCATAAAGAACTCATATACTTATTGCAAAAGTTTATTAGCCCTCGAAGCAAAGTACTACTACGCATGCCCCTAGGTGGGTAGATTGGTAGGAAAAGACCATCGCTCGTCCCTGACCGCCACTCATAAGGAAGACAATCAAAAATAAATCATGCTCCAACATCATAGCATAACGAGAGACTACACGCGCATGCTTCGGGAATCACAAACCTTAACACCAATATTCCTACTAGAGCATAATTACTCATCAACATAACTCACATATCACATCATCATATCTCAAAACTATTACTAAGAATCAAGTTTATTTTGTCCAATGATCTTCATGACATTTTTCTTTTCTTTATCCTTCTTGGATATCTATCACTTTGGGACTAATTTTCATGTGTTGCTTTTGACAAGCTCCAACAAATATAAGTGAAGATCATGAGCATAACAAATTTTCTTTCTCTCAAAATAATTTAAGTGAAGCAAGAGAGAATTTTCTTCAAAATTTTATTAACTCTCAAATAAATCTAAGTGAAGCAAGAGAGCGTTTCTCCAAAAATACTAAGCACACCATGCTCAAAAAGATATAAGTGAAGCACTAGAGCAAGTCCTAGCTCATAAAAGATTTAAGTGAAGCATAGAGAGCAATTCTAACAAGTCATGCCATAATTTTGGCTCCCTCAAATAGGTGTGTCCAGCAAGGATTGATGACTTAAAACAATAAAATAAAACAAGCAAAGACTCATATCATACAAGACGCTCCAAGCAAAACACATATCATGTGATGAATAAAAATATAGTCTCGAGTAAAATACCGATAGTTGATGGAAGAAAGTGGGGATGCCACTCAGGGGAATCCCCAAGCTTAGTTGGTTGCTAATTTTTGGAAAATAGCTTGGGATGCCGGGGAATCCCCAAGCTTAGGCTCTTCCATCCTTCCTTCATCCATCGTAAGATAACCCAAAACTTGAAAACTTCAATCACACAAAACTCAATAAAACCTTCATGAGATCCGTTAGTATAAGAATAATAAACAACTACTTTAAGTGATGTATCAAACCAACTCATATTTTGTTTTTGTATTATATCTACTGTATTCCAACTTTTCTATGGCAAAAAATCATCAAAGAAAACCATAGAGCCATCAAAATAAGCACACAACACAAAGAAAACAGAATTTGTCAAAACAGAACAGTCTGTAGCAATCTGACTATTTTGAATACTTATGTAACTCCAAAAATTCTAAAAAAATTTGGAAGACCTGAGAAATTTGTATATTGTTCTACTGCAAGTGGAATCACTATTTTATCGCCCTCTGGTAAAACATGAAAATTAATTTCGTGAGTGTAAAATTTTCTGTTTTTCAGCAAGATCAAACAAATATCACCCAAGAATATCCTAAAGGCTTTACTTGGCACAAACACTAATTATAACATAAAAACACAATTATAACAGTAGCATAATTGTGCTAACACACAAGAACAGGAAGCAAAAAGCAAAAATAATATTGTATTCATTGGGTTGCCTCCCAACAAGCGCTATAGTTTTACGCCCTTAGCTAGGCATAAAGCAAGAATCTAAGTATTGTCATCTTTGGTTCGAGATCCATAAGATGCCCTCATGATTGATTCATAAGGTGGATTAATTCTAGTTCTAGGAAAGTGTTCCATACCCTTCCTCAAAGGAAATTGGAACTTAATATTGCCTTCTTTCATATCAATCATGGCACCGATAGTGCGTAAAAACGGTCTACCAAGAATAATTGGACAAGACAGATTGCAATCAATATCAATAAAATCTATGGGCACATAATTCCTATTTGCAAGAATAAGAACATCATTGATTCTTCACATAGGCTTTTTAATAGTTGAATCTGCCAAGTGCAAATTTAAAGAGTATGATTCAAGATCGGTAAGACCAAGCACATCACATAAAGATTTCGGAATTGTAGAAACACTAGCACCAAAGTCACACAAAGCAAAACACTCATAATTTTTAATCTTGACTTTGATAGTAGGTTCCCATTCATCATGAAATTTTCTAGGAATTGAAACTTCCAATTCCAATTTTTCTTCAAAAGCATTCATCATAGCATCAACAATATGTTTAGTAAAAGCTTTATTTTGTTCATAGGCATGGGGTGAATTTATCATGGATTTCAACAAACAAATACAATCAATCAAAGATCAACTATCATAGTTAAAGTCTTTGTAATCCAAAAGAGTGGGCACATCGCTAGTTAAAGTTTTGACCACTTCAAACCCACTTTCATCAACTTTTTCAACAAGATTTTCACCCTCCGAAACATCGGGACGCCTTCTACCTAAAGTTGACTCTTCTCCACTCCCTTTTTCATCAATATTAACTTTACTAAACAAGGAATCAATAGAAGAAACACTAATCATTTTAAGATCTTCATCACTTTTGCGAAAGAAATCACTAGTAAATGCTTTTTCTAATAATTCTCTTTTAGCTCTAAGCATAGCAGTTCTTTTCTTACTTTCATCCATAGAAACATAAAGAGCTTTAATTGATTCATCAACTTTAGGCACAAAAAAATTCATCTTGAGATTTTCCACATCATGAGCAATTCTTTCAATAGTTCTTGACAAACCATCAATCTTATTCAACTTTTCTTCTATGGAAGTGTTGAAAACTTTTTGCATGTTCATAAATTCTTTAATATTATTCTCAAGATCAGAGGTGTTCCTATTATTATTATAAGATTGATTTCCATAGGAATTACCATAATTATTAGAGGAATTACTAGGAAAAGGCATAGGATTAAAATTACATCTATAAGCATTGTTGTTGAAATTATTCTGAGAGATAAAATTCTCATCTATGGCATCACTATTTTGCTCAATCAAAGTAGACAAAGTCATATCATTAAGATTAATAGGAGCACTTCTACTAGCAACCAATTTCACAAGAGCATCAACTTTTTCACTCAAAGAAGAAATTTCTTCAACCGAATTAACTTTTTTACTAGTAGGAGCCCTTTCGGTATTCCATTGCGAATAATTTGCCTTGATATTATCAAGCAATTTGGTGGCTTCAGCCAAAGTAATTTCCATAAAAGTACCACCCGCGGCGGAATCTAAAAGATTACGAGAAACAAAATTCAACCCCGCATGAAAATTTGTATGATCATCCAAAGATTTAACCCATGAGTTGGGCAATTCCTTAGCATAATTTTCATCCTTTCCCAAGATTGTGCAACATGCTCATGTTCAAGTTGCTTGAAATTCATGATCTGTGTTCTAAGGGAAATAATTTTTGTGGGAGGAAAATACTTAGTGATGAAAGCATCTTTGCACTTATTCCAAGAATCGATACTATTGTGAGGCAAAGAAGAGAACCAAAATTTTGCAGAATCATGCAAAGAAAACAGAAATAATTTCACCTTGACCACATCATTATCCACACCTTTTTTATTTTCCATATCGCATAATCCATGAAGGTATTAATATGGGACGCGGCATCCTCATTAGGAGTACCAGAAAATTGGTCTTTCATAAGAAGATTCAGCAAAGCAGTATTGATATCACAAGTCTCCGCACTAGCGGCAAGAGAAGCAAGCGGAGTGCCGATAAAATCATTGTTGTTGTTATTTGAGAAATCACATAACTTGGTGTTCTCTTGAGTCATGATGATCACACAACAAGATTGCACTCAAAAACAGATTCGGCAAGAAAACGGCGAACGGAAAAGAGAGGCGAATAAAACGACAAATTTTGTGAAGTGGGGGAGAGGAAAACGAGAGGAAATGGAAAATAATGTAAATTGCAAGGAGATGAGATTTGTGATTAGGAACCTGGTTATGTTGAAGATCCTCCCCGGCAACGGTGCCAGAAATTCCTTTTGATTGCTCTCTGACTATAACGCCAGAAAAGCTCCTGTCTGCTAGGACTACGTCGGTATTTCCCCAAAGAGGAAGGGATGTTGCAGCAGAGCGACGGTAGGTATTTCCCTCAGTGAAGAAACCAAGCTATCGAACCAGTAGGAGAACCAAGCAAGACAACATAAAGAACACCTGCACATAAATAACAACACCTCGCAACCCGACGTGTTAAAGGGGGTGGCAATCCCTTTCGGGTAACGATGCCAGAAAATTGTGGTAGATTGAAATAATAGATCGCAAATAAAATAAATTGCAGCAAAGTATTTTTGTATTTTTGGTTTAACAGATCTGAATAAAAATGCAAAGGAAAAGTATATCGCAAGCAAATATATGAGGAAGAAGACCCGGGGGCCATAGGTTTCACTAGTGGCTTCTCTCGAGAAAAATAGCAAACGGTGGGTAACGAATTACTGTTGGGCAATTGATAGAACCTCAAATAATTATGACGATATCCAAGCAATGATCATTACATAGGCATCACGTCCAAGATTACTAGACCGACTCCGGCTGGCATCTACTACTATTACTCCAGACATCGACCGCTATCCAGCATGCATCTAGTGTATTAAGTTCTTGGAAAATTGGAGTAATGCAATAAGAACGATGCCATGATGTAGACAAGATCCATTTATCTATTGCGTAGAAATAGATCCCGTCTTTTTATCCTTAGTAGCAATGGTACGTACGTGTCGGTTCCCTTTTCTGTCACTAGGATCAAGCACCGTAAGATCGAACCCACTACCGGGCACCTCTTCCCATTGCAAGATAAATAGATCAAGTTGGCCAAACAAAACGCAAATATCATAGAAGAAATATGAGGCTATAAGAGATCATGCATATAAGAGATCAAAGAAACTCAAATCACTTTCATGGATATAAAAAGATATGACTGATCATAAACTCAAAGTTCATCAGATCTCAACAAACACACCGCAAAAGAGTTACATCATATGGATCTCCAAGAGGCCATTGTATTGATAATCAAGGGAGAGAGAGATGAAGACATCTAGCTACTAACTACGGACCCGAAGGTCTACAAAGAACTACTCACACATCATCGGAGAGGCACCAATGGTGTCGGGGGAAACTGATCCACGAACACCTATGGGGCCGGCAGACCGAGCCCCTTTCGGTTCGGCGGGGGGCGGAGATCGCACGAAGAGCAGATCAAGGCGGAGCACACGAGCAGTTTACCCAGCTTCGGAGCTCTCCGGAGAGATAACACTCCTACTGCTGCTTGTTTGATTATCTTGTGTTCTTGCTCCAAAGAGAGAGCATAGTGTTTTTTGGGGTTCCGAACCAGTCGAACCTCGTCCAAAACCACTCCAACCCCCTCTACGTTGCGTATGGGCCTCCTTTTATACGCTAAAGGGGTCACCGACAGGTGGCAACGCAGAGAAGGGTACAAATGTAAAAAGTGAGGTGGTTGGTACAATTACTTGTACAGTGCACCCTACCTAACCCTGACGGCAGGGGACAAGGGCATTAAATGCCCGTCTGAGTCACCCAAACAGTGCAGAAAAGGACCGTTAGGGGCGCCACCGTTCGCCACGATGGCGATCTTGTCAGCTTCGCATGCCACTGCGCACCGCTGGCTGCACAGCCTCCCGCCACGCATGCCTGGAGAGGCCCCCAGAGCGACACGTTGGTGGATGCGCTGGAGCGTGGGCACAGAGTGGCCGCCTGCTGCGGCAAGCGCCTTGCCGCTGCTGTTATCTTGCCGGGTCCGAAAGCTTGTCGCTCACCGGGCCTCGAGGTACCTTGGTTGGTCTTCCCGGCAAGCTCCTCTTGCCGGGGCCTTGTTGCCTTGCCGGAGCGCGTGGCGCGTCGCGGCAAGTTCCTTGGAGTGCCTTGGTTGGCCTTCCCGGCAAGCTCCTCTTGCCGGGGCCTTGTCTCCTGAGCTTAAATACTTTGTTCTTGAATGGCTCCAAGGGAACCACGGAGGATCTTGGCGTTCGCCCGGCAAGCCTTGCCGCGGGGTGCTGCAACTGCCCGTGCACAAGTTCGGGGTACTAGGGTACCCCTATTCTAGTATACCGACAAATGGAGGTGGTGAACCCCATCCGAGATGGTCTCTAGATTGGATCTGGTGGTTCTGGACTCTGCGGCGGCTCGATGAATATTTCGTCAACTCCCCTAGGGTTTTGGGAATATTTGGGTATTTATAGAGCAAAGAGGCGGTCCGGGGGCACCCGAGGTGGGCACAACCCACTAGGTCGTGCCTGGGCCTCCTGGCGCACCCTGGTGGGTTGTCTCCTCCTCGGGACTCCGCCCAGGTGCTACCAAGTCCCAACTTGTTCCTTCTTGTCCATAAAAAATATTCGTAAAGTTTCGTGGCATTTAGAGTCTGTCTAATATTGATTTTCTATGATGTAAAAAACACGGAAAACAGGAACTAGCACTTGGCACTATGCCAATAGGTTAGTACCGAAAAATGATTATAAAACATCCAAGATTGATAATATAACAGCATGAAACAATCAAAAATTATAGATACATTGGAGAAGTATCAGCGGGCGCCTTGCGCGGTGGGTCGCGCTGAGGGGCCACACGTCTTGGGCCGAGGGCGACGTCCTGACGAGGAGGTGGCGGAGGCGCTTCATGGGCTACATCGCCCGTAGCAGGCGGTGGACGAGGCAGCAAGAGGGACGGTGCAGGTGAGCCCCCAGCCGCGCTGACCAGCTCGGCGACGCGGTCCATCCAGTCTTCATAGAGGTCGTCAATGGGGCGGTAGAGCAGGAGCTCATGCGCCATGAGCAACGCGGCCTGCGTGTTCGCTGGGCCGTGACGAGGGTGGGACGATGAGCCGGCTGGAGTCAGCGACGGTGTGGCGGTGCGTGTGTCCTACCACATAGAGGGATACTGCGACGAAGCTTGCTGCTCGTACCCCGTCGGGCCGGTGACGGCGTTAGCGGCTTACGATGGAGAACGATGGGGAGGCCCGTCGACGGGCGCCGTCTGGGCGATGCACCTGGCGAGACCGGCTCGACGCTCAGCACGGGCTCGGCGAGCATCTGCCATGGGGACGGTGGACTGGCGGCGAGTCGACCGACGGAAGAGAAGCTTCGACGCACCCCTACCTGGTGCGCCAAATTTCGGATTCAGGGCTCCGCAGACCCTTGAGAGGTTCGAACACTAGGGTGCATACGAAGAACTCCTACTCCCTGGCTTATGATACGTCTCCATCGTATCTACTTTTCCAAACACTTTTGACCTTGTTTTGGACTCTAACTTGCATGATTTGAATGGAACTAACTCGGACTGACGTTGTTTTCAGCAAAATTGCCATGGTGTTATTTTGTACAGAAATAAAAGTTCTCGGAATGACCTGAAACTTCACGGAGAACACTTTTGGAATATATAAAAAATACTGGCAAAAGAATCAACGTCAGGGGTCCCACACCCTGTCCATGAGGCTGGGGGCGCGCCCACCCCCCTGGGGCATGCCCCCCTGTCTCGTGGGCCCCCTGAGGCTCCACCGACCTTAAATCCAACTCTATATATTCACGTTCGGGGAGAAAAAAAATCAGAGAGGAGGATTCATTGCATTTTACGATACGGAGCCGCCGCCAAGCCCTAATCTCTCTCGGGGGGCTGATCTGGAGTCCGTTCGAGGCTCCGGAGAGGGGAATCCGTCGCCATCATCATCATCAACCTTCCTCCATCACCAATTTCGTGACGCTCACCGTTGTGTGTGAGTAATTTCATCGTAGGCTTGCTGGACGGTGATGGGTTGGATGAGATTTATCATGTAATCGAGTTAGTTTTGTTAAGGTTTGATCCCTAGTATCCACTATGTTCTGAGATTGGTGTTGCTATGATTTTGCTATGCTTAATGCTTGTCACTAGGGCCCGAGTGCCATGATTTTAGATCTGAACATATTATGTTTCCATGAATATATGTGAGTTCTTGATCCTATTTTGCAATTCAGAAGTCACCTACTATGTGTTATGATCTTTTAACCCCGAAGTGACAATAATCGGGACAATTACCGGTGGTGACTATAGTTTGAGGAGTTCATGTATTTACTAAGTTTTAATGCTTTGTTCCGGTACTCTATTAAAAGGAGGCTTTAATATCCCTTAGTTTCCAGGAGGACCCCGCTACCATGGGAAGGTAGGACAAAAGATGTCATGCAAGTTCTTTTCCATAAGCACGTATGACTATATTCGGAATACATGCCTACATTACATTGATGAACTAGAGCTAGTTCTGTGTCACCCTATGTTATAACTGTTACACGAGGAATCGCATCCAACATAATTATCCATCATTGATCCATTGCCTAAGAGCTTTTTACATATTGATCTTTCCTTAGTTACTTTTCCGTCGCCACTGTTACAATCACTACAAAAACTACTACTGTTACTTTTGCCACCATTACCGCTGCTTCCATATTACTTTGCTACTA
Source organism: Triticum dicoccoides (assembly GCF_002162155.2). Classification (NCBI taxonomy): domain Eukaryota; kingdom Viridiplantae; phylum Streptophyta; class Magnoliopsida; order Poales; family Poaceae; genus Triticum; species Triticum dicoccoides. The sequence goes on along the minus strand of NC_041388.1, from coordinate 410,358,993 downwards.
AATACATTGCTATAGATATTAAGTCTTTCATGTGCAGTTGAATTGACAACTCAACTGTTAATACTTGAGAATATTCTTTGGCTCCCCTTGTGTCGAATCAATAAATTTGGGTTGAATACTTTACCCTCGAAAACTGTTGCGATCCCCTATACTTGTGGGTTATCAAGACTATTTTCCGGCGCCGTTGCCGGGGAGCATTGCTCTATTCTTTGAGTCACTTGGGATTTATATCTATTGATCACTATGAGGAACTTGAAAGATGAAAGAACCAAGATTTTTCCCTCAACTACAAGGGGAGGTAAGGAACTGCCATCTAGCTATGCACTTGATTCACCTTCTGTTTTGAGTAAACTTGCGACATCTACTCCTGCTATTTATTCTGACATGTCGCATGTGATTGATGATGCCACTTATGCTTTGCATGATGCTTATGATGAAACTACTTCTATGCTTGATAATATTGTGCCACTAGGTGAACTTCTTGATGAACAACTTGCTAGGGTTAGAGAGAATGAAATTATTGAAACTGATAATATTGATGAAAGTGATGATGAAGATTCTCCCCCTAGATATGAATTGCCTGTTGTGCCCGAAGGTTATGTTATGGATGAAGAAACTGCTTGAGACTTTTTAGCTTGCAATGATAGATATGATCTTAAGAAACTGTTAGCTAAGCTGAAAGAAAAAGTCTTTGAATGCTAGAATGAAATATGACCCTGCCTTTGCTACTTCACCTATTTGTATTTCCAATAAGTATTATGATTTCTCTGTCGATCATGAGTTAATTACTTTGGTTGAATCTGATCCTTTTTATGGCTATGAATCTAAAACTATTGTGGCACATCTTACTAAATTAAATGATATAGCCAGCCTGTTCACTAATAATGAGAAAATTTGTTACTACTATATCATTAAGCTATTTCCGTTCTCATTAAAGGGTGATGCTAAAACATGGTTTAATTCTCTTGGTCCTAGTTGTGTGCGTAGTCCCCAGGATATGATTTATTATTTCTCTGATAAATATTTCCCCGCTCATAAGAAACAAGCTGCCTTAAGGGTAATGTCGGTGTACTAGAATAGGGATACCCTAGTACCCCGAACTTGTGCACGGGCAGTTGCAGCACCCCGTGGCAAGGCTTGCCGGGCGAATGCCAAGATCCTCTGTGGTTCCCTTGGAGCCGTTCAAGAACAAAGTATTTTAGCTCAGGAGACAAGGCCCCGGCAAGAGGAGCTTGCCGGGAAGGCCAACCAAGGCACTCCAAGGAACTTGCCGCGACGCGCCACGCGCTCCGGCAAGGCAACAAGGCCCCGGCGAGAGGAGCTTGCCGGGAAGACCAACCAAGGTACCTCGAGGCCCGGTGAGCGACAAGCTTCCGGACCCGACAAGATAACAGCAGCGGCAAGGCGCTTGCCGCGGCAGGCGGCCACTCTGTGCCCATGCTCCAGCGCATCCACCAACGTGTCGCTCTGGGGGCCTCTCCAGGCGCGCGTGGCGGGAGGCTGTGCAGCCAACGGTGCGCAGTGGCATGCGAAGCTGACAAGATCGCCATCGTGGCGAACGGTGGCGCCCATAACTGTCCTTTTCTGCACTATTTGGGCGACTCAGACGGGCATTTAATGCCCTTGTCCCCTGCCGTCAGGGTTAGGTAGGGTGCACTGTACAAGTAACTGTACCAACCACTTTTTACATTTGTACCCTTATCTGCGTTGCCACCTGTCGGTGACCCCTTTAGCATATAAAAGGAGGCCCATGCGCAACGTAGAGGAGGTTCGACTGGTTCGGAACCCAGAAAAACACTATGCTCTCTCTCTGGAGCAAGAACACAAGATAATCAAACAAGCAGCAGTAGGAGTGTTATCTCTCCGGAGAGCTCCGAAGCTGGGTAAGCTGCTCGTGTGCTTCGCCTCGATCTGCTCTTCGTGTGATCTCTGCCCCCCACCAAATCGAAAGGGGCTCGGTCCGCCGGCCCCATAGGTGTTCGTGGATCAGTTTCCTCGACATGTTTGGCGCGCCAGGTAGGGGGCGTCGAGATTGTGTGAACCTGATCCGGCGTTCACACGAGCTAGATCTTCATTCCCTTCATCAACATGCCACCGAAGAAGAAGACTTCGGCGGCAGCCGCTCCGTCCACGTCACTTCCGCCACCGTTGGAGCAAACGGGTGGTGGAATGGACGCCGGCGGAAGAATGGACGTCGACGAGGAAGCTTATGATGCTGCCAGGTCCAAGGACAAGGCTGCACAAACCTCGGCGACTGTACATGTTCCGCGCCACTCTCAGGAGGCACAAGACCAACAACGTCATGGCACTTGCAGTGCCATACGCATGATAGCCCAAGACCAAGCTGGTGGATCTCGGGGTGCTCAACACCAGCATGCATGCCAGCGTGCTGGCACGAGCGGGGCACGATCGCCTGGACAGGATACTGCTCCTTCTAACATAGTTAGAAGTCCGAGCACGTCCCGCTCCTCGCGCCGTCCGCCACTGCCACCCACCACTCCAGCAGAAGCTTTGGCGCAAGCTCAACTGCTCCTAGATTACCCTCCGACGTCGGACAAGATCGACGAATAGAGGGACACCATTCAGAGTCTCATCGGCTACGCCAACGGCGACACTCCACGGCGGCCGAACGCGTCGCCGCCGCGGCAGGGTTGCCGGGCGCGAGCTGGTGGCGACGAAACGGGTGGAGGTGCAACTACCATGCAATCACCACCCCGAAGGCCAAGATCGCCGACTCGCCGGATCCACCTCGACAGCGACTCCACCGCATCGTCGGATCCACGAGCTCGTCGCGATCAGCGCCAAGTTCTTCATGATCGACAACAAGAAGACGCTCGAACTCGCATCGAGCGTCGAAGAGAAGCGCGACGTCAATCCGACAAGCGCGCTGGGCCCTCTGTTGACATGCATGTGCCAGGGGAACCAGGCGATCTGCCGTACGCGGTAGGTTGCCCTGCGTTCACTCGTGAGATGCGGCAAGTCCAGTGGCCCAGCACGAAGAACTTCAAGCCAGACGTACCGGAGAAGTACGACGGCAAGACGCATCCGTCGGAGTTCCTCAGCATCTACACCATTGCGGTGCAGGCTGCCGGGGGACGGGATGACAAGATCCTTGCCAACTACTTCCCGCTGGTGCTCAAGCCCAACGTCAGATCCTGGCTCATGCACGTGCCGGACAACTCCATATCCTCTTGGGCTGATCTGTGCCATCAGTTTGTCGGCGCCTTCACAGGCGGACACAAGCCTCATGGCCAGGAGAGTGATCTTCATCTGCTCGCCCAGAAGGAAGGAGAGCCCCTGCGCAAGTACATTCAGAGATTCAGCAGTGTGCATCACAACATCCCAGACGTCCACCCTGCCGCGGTGATCAGTGCGTTCCATCAGAACGTGCGAAACCGCAGGATGCGGGAGGAAATGGCGATGTGCAAGATCAGGGACGTCAGTGAGTTATATGCATTGGCCGACAAGTGTGCACGTGCTGAGGAAGGGAGGAGACTCCCCGGAGAGAATGTAGGAGCGGGAGGATCTGACAGTGAAGATGCTGCCCCGGCAAGGAAAAACCGGCGGCGGAACAACAGGAAGAGGAAAGGCAAAGAGGTGCTAGTTGTTGAGCAGTCCGGCAATGGAGGTGACGCCAAGAAAGCCAAAGCTGGTAACTCCGGCAAGGAGGTTGCCACGGAGGTGGCGGTCGCTGACAAGCAGGACGGCACCAACAAGCAGTATTGCAAGATCCACCGCACCAAGGGCCATGATCTCCAGAGCTGCAAAAAATTCGAGCAACTTGTTGAGCAACAGAAAGCTGAATACGAGCGGCGCGACAAGGAGAAGGCCCAGGAAGGTGCTGGGGGATCCGGCAAGAAACGTCCCGGCCGAGGAGGACGCCGCGGCAAGGCCAAGCAGCGGCAAGGAGACAGACCTCCTCGCGTCCGCGACAAGGATGAAGATGACGACGATGATGAAGACATGGATGATGAGGAGACTGATGAGCAGGAGTTCCAGAAAGCCACAGAGGTCTTGTGCGTTGATGGTGGTGCTTCTCTGCATACCTCGCACCGTCATCTCAAGCAGTGGGTGCGGGAAGTCAATGCAGCAGAACCACCCGTCGAGTCACGCAAGCCTCTGAAATGGTCCAGCACGCCTATCATCTTTGATATTGAGGACCACCCTGATCGCATAACTGCGGTCGGGTGCTTGCCGATGTTGGTTTCACCAACAATCCGCAACCTCAAGGTCACTAAGATGCTAGTTGACGGCAGGGCCGGCTTGAACCTGATCTCCTCCGTGGTGCTCCAGAAACTCCAGATCCCTGACAGCGAGCTCGAAGAGACCGGTACATTTCAAGGAATCAACCCGGGAAGGAGCAAGCCGAAGGGAAAGATCACGTTGCCGGTAACATTTGGCAGCGAGCTGAACTTCAGGACTGAGAGGGTCACGTTTGATGTTGCTGACTTTCCATTACCTTACAATGGAATCCTTGGCCGTCCAGCACTCGCCAAGTTCATGGCAGCCTCTCACTATGCGTACAACATACTGAAAATGCCAGGCCCGATAAGTGTCATCTCTGTCCCTGGCGACAAGAAGGATGCTCTTATCTGTGCCGACAAGATCTACCGGGAAGCAGCAGCCGCAGCAGAACGCAAGACACTTGCCGCTGAAGCTCCCGGGGGGAAGAAGAAGACCAAGTCCGGCAAGAGCTCTGATGCCCACTCCGGCAAGCGCACCTCTTCGGAGTGCTGCGCTACCGTCGAGGATGCACCATCGAGCTCCACCGGCAAGTGGAAGAAGGCAATGGCAGCTCCACCTGAGACCAAGAAGGTGTCCGCCAAGGAGGACGGCACTGGTGGTACCTTCACCATCAGCGCCACTCTTGACCCCAAATAGGAAAGCACGCTCATTGCTTTCCTGCGGGCGAATGTCGACGTGTTTGCGTGGCAACCGTCTGATATCCCCGGTGTTCCCAGGAAAGTAATTGAGCACCACCTTGCCGTCTGTCCTCATGCGCGGCCCGTCAAGCAGAAAGTCAGGAAACAGGCAGTGGAGCGCCAAGAATTCATCGCAGAAGAAATCAAGAAGTTGGAAGCAGCAGGCCTTGTCAGAGGAGTGCTCCATCCCACGTGGTTGGCCAATCCTGTTGTCGTGCGCAAGGCTAACGGTAAATGGAGGCTTTGTATTGACTTCACTGATGTTAATAAAGCTTGTCCCAAAGACCCATTTCCCTTGCCGCGCATTGACCAGATTGTTGACTCCACAGCCGGATGTGATTTGCTTTCATTTCTTGATGCATACTCAGGATACCATCAGATCTTCATGGCAGAAGAGGATGAAGAGAAAACCGCATTTATCACCCCGTGTGGCACGTACTGCTTCGTACGGATGCCTTTCGGTTTGAAGAATGCTGGTTCAACATTCGCAAGGGTAGTCCACCACGCTTTTGAGCCACAGATGCACAGAAATGTGGAAGCCTACATGGATGACATAGTGGTCAAGAGCAAGAACAGGGCGACCCTGATTCAATATTTAGACGAGACATTTGCAAATCTGCGCAAGATCAACCTCAAGCTTAACCCCGAGAAGTGCGTGTTTGGAGTCCCTTCCGGCAAGCTTCTCGGGTTCTTCGTGTCTCAGCGGGGAATTGAAGCCAATCCCGACAAGATCAAGGCCATTGAGCAGATCGAAGAACCAAAGTGCGTCAAGGATGTACGAAGGCTTGCCGGTTGTGTGGCTGCTCTCAGCAGGTTTATCTCTAGATCTGCTGAGCGCGCCCTGCCATTTTTCAAAATTTTGAAAAAGGCAGGTCCAATAAAATGGACTCCGGAGGCGGAGGCTGCGCTGCAGGACTTGAAGAGATACCTGTCCTCCACTCCAACACTTGTCGCACCTAAGCCGCAAGAGAAGTTGCTGCTGTATATAGCGGCAACCAATCAAGTGGTTAGTGCTGCATTAGTGGCGGAGAGGGAGGCAGATGATGAGCCAGCAACCATGGCAGATGCATCCAGCGACAAGCAAGGGGCTTCGCCGACAAGCTCTGGTCCCGACAGAGATGGATCTGCGCAGGAGCATGATAAGATGCAGAAGAGAATGGTGCAGCGTCCAGTTTACTTTGTCAGTTCCCTTCTACAGGGGGCTAGATCAAGGTACTCTGGTGTGCAGAAGTTGCTTTTCGGCCTCCTCATGGCCTCGAGAAAGCTGCGCCATTACTTCCAAGCACATGAGATCACAGTCGTCACTCACTTTCCGCTGAAGAGGATACTGCAAAATCCAGAAGCGACAGGCAGGATTATCGAGTGGGCGCTGGAACTGTCAAGCTTTGGCCTCAAGTTTGTGAGCACTTCAACTATCCAAAGCAGAGCATTGGTAGAGTTCATAGCAGAATGGACGCCAACACCAGATGAAGAAATTCCAGAGACGAGCATCCCCGTCAAAGAGGCAAGCAAAGAGTGGCTGATGTACTTTGATGGTGCCTTCTCGTTGCAAGGCGCCGGTGCAGGCGTGCTGCTTGTAGCGCCCACCGGAGAGCACCTCAAGTACGTAGTCCAGATGCACTTTCCCAAGGAGCAAGCAACCAACAATACTGCAGAGTATGAAGGATTGCTTGCCGGTCTCAGAATCGCAGCAGACCTTGGGATCAAGAAGCTCATTGTCAGGGGTGACTCACAGCTTGTCGTCCGCCAAGTGAACAAGAACTACCAGAGTCCATTGAGGGAAGCATATGTTGATGAAGTGAGGAAGCTAGAAGAGCACTTTGACGGCCTACAGATGGAGCATATCCCAAGAGCTCAGAACGACATTGCTGATGGCCTGTCAAAGTGCGCCGCACTAAAGTTACCTGTGGAACCAGGGATCTTTGTGCTCAAGTTGACTCAACCATCCGTAACACCATCAACTGGACAAAGCAAGAAGAGGAAGTTGGTTTCTGGTGACTACTTTTCGGCAGAGCTCCCCGAAGCCGCCGCCAAGAAAGTCCCCAAGATCAACACCAAGGATGCTGAGGGGCAGTCTGCTCCGGCAAGCCTTATGGTTTGTTCCGTCGAAGCAGACGCTCCCGACAAGTTTTGCTCCGGCAAGCTTGCCGGGGAACATCAAGCTCCGGTAGGGCCGCAAGTCCTTGCCGTAGAAGCGGATGTTCCCGCAGCAGCAGATGTGCCTTTAGTCCTTGTTGTCGAGCCACAAGCTCCAGCATGGACACAGCAAATTGTCCATTTCCTTCAGACAGGAGAACTTCCCGAAGAGCAAGAAGAAGCGGAAAAAGTAGCCCGGCAGTCAAGTATGTACCAGTTTGTCGATAGCATACTGTACAGAAGAAGACTCAACGGTGTGAAATTGAAGTGTATTTGCCGGGAAGATGGACAAAAGCTGTTGGCAGAGATACATGGAGGCATATGTGGCCACCACATTGGCGCAAGAGCACTTGCCGGCAAAGCTTTCCAGCAAGGTTTCTTTTGGCCGACAGCCCTCCAGGATGCAACTGCACAAGTAACCAAGTGTGAAGCGTGCCAGTTCCACTCCAAACAGATACACCAGCCAGCTCAAGCTCTCTAGACAATCCCTTTATCCTGGCCATTTTCGGTCTGGGGGCTCGATATCCTCGGCCCTTTCCCCCGAGCTGTCGGGGGCTTTGAGTACTTGTACGTCGCAATCGACAAGTTCACAAAGTGGCCGGAAGTGCAGCCAGTGAGGAAGGTGACAGCACAGTCAGCAGTCAAGTTCTTCAGGTCAATTGTTTGCCGTTTCCAGATCCCTAACAGGATCATCACCGACAACGGCACGCAATTCACGAGCCGCACCTTCATGTAGTACGTCCAAGACCTTGGTGCCAAGGTCTGCTTCGCTTCTGTTGCTCATCCGAGAAGCAACGGTCAAGCAGAGAGGGCAAATGCTGAAGTGCTGCGCGGGCTCAAGACCAGAACTTTCGACAGGCTGCGCAAGTGCGGAAGAAACTGGATCGAGGAGCTGCCGGTGGTTCTTTGGTCGATCAAAACAACGCCAAATCGAGCCACTGGCCAGACGCCTTTCGCTCTAGTCTATGGAGCAGAGGCAGTTCTCCCCACGGAACTCGTATACGGATCGCCTCGAGTGCTCGCTTATGATGAGCTTGAGCAAGAACAGCTGCGACAAGACGACGCGCTGCTCCTTGACGAAGATCGTCTTCAGGCAGCTGTACGAGCTGCTCGATACCAGCAAGCTTTGCGCCGCTACCATAGCCGCAAAGTTAAGGCCAGAAGCTTCGAGGAAGGCGACCTTGTTCTTCGGCGCGTTCAGTCTGCCAAGAATTCCAACAAGTTGACGCCGAAGTGGGAAGGCCCTTATCGGGTGAAACGAGTCACAAGGCCCGGCGCTGTCCGCCTTGAGACCGAAGATGGCATTCCGGTGAGCAACTCCTGGAACATAGAACATCTTCGTAAGTTTTTCCCGTAGGGCGCGGTTGCCGGAACCCGTTCCGGCAACCACCTTTTGTACAAGTCTTGCCGTTGTTGCATGTAGTTCTTTGTACAAAGCCGGGCGCAGATCCCGTGCATAAATAGAACCCCGTGTGCTCCGCACAACTTGTCCATTTCATGCATTAGTTCTTCTTCTTGCATGCGTTATCTGACACTTTGTGCAGCACCTACATCCGGTAAGCAATAACGAGCCAAAGGGCTCCATATCATTATTTTCTCTTCTATCTTTTTTTCTCAACAAAGGAAAAGAAGGTTCCCTCGCACACAAGTTTGCCGGGGGGAAGGAGAAGATTGTGGTACGGACCAGGCGTCGTTCAAGCAAAGTTTTGCCTTGCCGGGAAGCAAACGACAGAAAAGCTAAGTTGCCAAAGTTTGAGCAATTAGTTTTTAAATTTTTGAGTTATCTTCCTCGAACGACCCTGCTTTGTATGGAAAACCTGTGCGCGGAGGAACCAACTCGTGGCTAGTTGCGCCCTTACTTTGTTTCGAGTCCGCTCAACAACTTAAGTGTGCTGCATCTAGTCGCGACAAGGTTTCTTGTCGGAAGCAGCACCGCCAGTAGGCTGCTGACGTTCCGCACTCAGCGCTCGCGGCTCGGGTGCCTGCGCCGACAAGTTCCCTAGAAGCGTAGGGTAAAAGCATACAAAGGAAGGAATCTAGTAGAGGAAATAACATAGCAATTGATAACAGAAATAAAGTTATATTACAAGATAACTTGTCGCAGCTCTAACAGACTATTTTCATAAAATGATTAGCAGCGACAAGGGAAAAGAAGAAATGGGCGGCCTAGTCTACACGATCGCCCTCAACCCTCTTGATCTCGCTCACCTTGTCCACAATGGGTGCGACAAGGGCCTTGAGTGCGTCCTGATCAGCGTCTGGGGGCAAGGACTTGAGGACGTTGGTGAAGCTGAGGCCTGGATTGCGGAAGGCCACCTTCATCAGCACCTTCTGGAGAACTCCGGCGCAGATTTTGCGCGACTTGTCGGCCAGCTGCTTTGGGATCCTCTCCCGGAGCCGCTGGAGTGCCGTCGCCACGCCCTTGAAGAACAGGCTGAGCTTGGCGCTGGGTTGGAGATTCTCGTTGGAGGGATACCCAAAGTCCTCCATCCCCAGCTGCGCCAGCTCCTCGTCGATGACTGCGGCAATATTCACCAGACCCTCGGTCCAGTGCTCCACAGTATCTCTGAATGAGTTCTGGGTAACTGTGATGCTCTCCAGCAGCGCCTTGTCAGCCTTGACCTTCTCCGACAAGGTCTTCTCCCGCTCCTTGGTGTTGTCCAGCGTTTGCGTCAGCGTGGCCAGCTTCAACTTCAGGTCTGCATTGGAATCCTTGGTGGCGCTGAGCTCCTTGCCCCTCTTAGCGAGAAGACCTTGCAGCTCACCGTGGGCGGCAGCATCCTTCTCACGCTCACGCTTGAGCGCGACAAGCTCCTCGCCGCTCTTCCCGATGTTGGCCTCCAGCTGCGCCACCTTCTCCTCCAGCTCTTTCTTGGCGGCCTCTGCGATTGCGGCAGCGTCCTTTGCTTCCTTGAGCACCCCGCTAAGTGCTTGCTCGCGCTCGGCGAGCTCCTCCTCGTAGCTGTCGAGGTTGGCCTTCCGCTGCACCAATTTGCCTTCTCGCACGAACTGCTTCTCGGCGGCCAGCCTTTGTTCCTCCTCAGCTTCGGCCGTCTCGAGAAGGAAGGCCGTGCGCTCCTCGGCGAGTCGCTCCCGCTCCTGTGCCAGGGACCGGAGAGATTCTTGATTGTGGCCCCGGAGCTCCTCCGCGCGCTTCTCCATATCAACTCCCGCCTTCGCGTCAATTGCTTCCCGGGAAGCCAGCTTGGCTCGACGTGCGCGGTAGAGTGACAGCAGCTTCCGCAGCAGCTGCTCCTCCTCAGGCTCGCCACTGCTGCTGCTGGGCGCGTCAACCAACGACAGTCCAGTGGAGGCGAGCACCTCCTCATCAGAAGTTTCCCCCTCGACCGGCGCCCGGGAGCTCGACGCCCAGGGTAGCTTGATGAAGATATCGTCGCCGGCCTTCAAGTAGGCGCCGAGCTGGGGCTCCTCGGAGCCCGGCTCCGCAGCAGCGGCAGAGGGATCGGCGGTCGGCGCAGCGCCTGGCGCTCCTGCGGCCTCAGGGTCGTTAGTGCGATCGCCCGACCCCTCGCCGGCTTCTGCGGCGGCAGCCTTGGCGGCCTCCTCGCCGGCAGTCTCATCAGCATCGACCCCTTCTTGGTTAGTGGCGGCATCGTCAGTGCTGCCATGCGCGCCTTCCTCGCCGGCGCCCTCTGTCTCCATTGGCTCAGCAACAGATGGGTCTGAAGAACGAAGAAGGGAGAAAAATCAATCAAAAATCCAAGAGAAGAAAATCAGAAGAAGAAGAACCCAAGGGAAAGTTTTTGGACAAGTGAATTACCTGTGCCAGGATCTGCAGTTGCGGTCTCGGCCGCCGCAGGATCGACGGTGCTGCCCCTTGCCGGAGAGTTCTCCCTTGCCGGAGAGCGCTCCCTTGCCGGGGACTCCTCCCTTGGCGGCGTAGTCGAAGCAGATGGCACTTCGGGTCCAGCTTCCGGGCGCTCCTGATATGGCTGCTCTGCTCCTACACAAATCAACAAGCAAGATATCAACAAAGGAAAAAGCACTCATGCGCGCCTGACAGCAGAAAGCTAACTATGAACTTACGCTGGGGGCTGCGCTGGGGGCTGCTTTGAGGAGTGGTTGCCGGGTCCGTCAAGGTGGTCTCGGACCCACCCCCTGCTGACACGGTAGGGTCATCTTCGATGACAACCACCGCGGCCTTGGCCCTCTTCGCCGCTCTCTGAGCCAGCGTCCTGAAAAGAAAGGAGTTCAGATTGAAGCAAGTCAGATACAAGATAAAAACAACAAGATTGAAGAACTACAAGAGCACCAAAGAAACTTACTCTTCTTCCTCCTCGTCGTAACTGAGCATGGAAAGATCGAAGTCCGGCTCCCCTTCGGTGCGGCGAGGCGGAGGAGTAGGATCCCTTGCCCGCTTGGCGGGGGCGATGGTGGTGGCCCGGGAAGATCCCGCTCCAGTTGCCGCTGCTGCGTGAGGCGCTCCCACGGCAACATTGCTTGCCGCGGTAGAGTGTGTCGCGCGGCTCGGCGGCTGCGACGCCTTCTTGACGGGGCCGGGGGCTCCGCCTGCGGCAAGCTTTCTGAAGGCTCGGGCTCTTCCTCGCCGGCCTCGCTCGGCTCAGCTTCAAAGCCGGCAGGCTCTTCCTCGCCAATGAACTCCGCGCGCTCGGCGAGGTTTGCCGCCTCTGCCGCCTCCGCCTCCTCCACAGTGAACCCGAACGCGCCCGCGGCAGCTGCGGCCGCAACCTCTTCCGCCCTAGTGGCGATGTGCTGCAGCTCCTCGTCGGTGGTGTCAGGGGTGAGGCTCTTCTGCTCGTCAGCGCGGACCGGCACTTCTTCCAAGTTGTTGAAGAACGCTTACACGACGTCATCCGCAGGCTCTTGCCAAGTTGGAACGATTCCGTGTGAATCGCACAACGGCATCATGGCGCGGATCCGGTCAAGCGAAGAATTATTGCACAATGGAACGACGCCCCTCGCCAGCGTGAATGGGTGCTGGGGATCGCGTTTGAACAACTCCAGGAGCATTGCATCCAGCTCCAAGACTGTGAAGTTGTAGTTGAGGCACGGCCGCAGCCTCATGATGTCCGCCGAGTTCTTGAATTCCCAGGCGGGCCTCCCCCTCTCCTGCAGGGGGGCGATGCGGCGGCGGAGGAAATCTGCGCCTACAGCGCCTACAGTGAGCCCGGCAAGCCTGAGGCGAAGGATCCTAGTGATGGCGATCTTCAGCCTCTCGTCTTCCGGGGCCACGTTGCTCCAGTCATTATCGCGCACTATTGGAGCTTGGCGCACGGCGGTGAAAGGCTGCGGATTCTCCTCGACGATCCAGCACCACTCTGCTCTCCACTCCTCCCACTTGCTGCGGAGCTCACCCTCCAAGTACGCCTCCTTCTTGCCGACTCTCGAGATCCAGGCGATCCCTCCGGCAAGCGGCTCTCCTCTCTCTACCCGAGGCATGAAGAAGTGGCGGAAAAGGGCAACATTGGGGTGGACTCCGACAAAGTTTTCGCACAAATGTGCGAAAACTGCCATGGTCAGAACGGCGTTGGGGGTGAAATCAAGGAGGCGGAGGCCGTAGGTGTTCATGATATCGCAGAAGAACTCCGAGAAGGGCAGGCAGAGCCCGCAATAGAAGAACAGCGCGAAGAATGGGTACCCATTTGGAGCCAGTCCCGAAGCAGCGGTCGGGAGTACCCTCGTGCGCGGATGCGCCCGCGTCTCCGTCACCCAAAAGAGGTAGAAGTACTCCCTCAGCTCCTTTGCGCCGAGCTGGGGGGAGAAGATCGCCCGCTCCTTCCGTAGCGCCGCGAACCGCTGCGCCTCGGCCGACTTCACGCCATTTCCCTTGTAGGCTTTCGGAGCCATGGCGGAGGTGGTGGGGGAGGTCGACGGCGTTAGTGATGCTGGTGGCAATGGGGGGCGGCGCT